>NC_052510.1:58442772-58667096 GCF_014356525.2 Nilaparvata lugens | reverse complement strand
TTGTCTCTTAAATTTGGAAGATCCATGTTAAGATTGTATACTCATTCCTCCAGGTAATCTCATTATCAGGTCAATTCAAGAACCTTCCGGTAGAGAAAACTTATACGATTGTTTCATTCTAAGATTGTTTTATTCTATGCTTCCGGTTATCAACAGTGGGTATAGAATGTAACATTCAATGATGATCAATGATGTTCAAGAAAACCAAATTTGTTATCACATCAATCAATTGAGTGCATGTCTATGTATAGACAAAGTGTTGTTTTAATGGGGTCGATGTCAAACGAGGCCACCGACAGTCGATGCTTACGACCGAAGAGGACACCTGGTAGAGTCCTCGAATAACGCCTGCGCCAGGCGACAGATGAGGACTCTTTCATTTTTGAACAGGCCTGACAGATGAGGACTGCGACCGTAGAGGACTCTTCAATTTTTGAACAGCCCCGACAGTTGAGGACTGCGACCGTGGAGAACTCGTGAAAAAGGGTACTCAAATGTCGCCTGCGCCAGGCGACAGCTGAGGACTCTTTCATTTTTGTACAGGCCTGTCAGTTGAGGACTGCGACCGTGGAGGACTCTTTAATTTTTGAGCAGCCCCGACAGTTGAGGACTGCGACCGTAGAAGACTCCTGAAATAGAGTCTTCAAATGTCGCCTGCCCCAGGCGACAGTTGAGGACTCTTTCATTTTTGTACAGGCCTGTCAGTTGAGGACTGCGACTGTAGAAGACTCTTTAATTTTTGAACAGCCCCGACAGTTGAGGACTGCAACCGTAGAAGACTCCTGAAAAAGAGTCCTCAAATATCGCCTGCGCCAGCCGACAGTTGAGGACTGTTTCATTTTTGTACAGGCCTGTCAGTTGAGGACTGCGACCGTAGAGGACTCATTAATTTCTGTACAGACCTGACTGTTGAGGACTGCGACCGTAGAGGACTCCTGAAAAAGAGCCCTCAAATGTCGCCTGCGCTGGGCGACAGTTGAGGGTTCTTTCATTTTTGTACAGGCCTGACAGTTGAGGACTGCAACCGTAGAAGACTCGTCAATTTTTGAACAGCCACGAAAGTTGAGGACTGCGACTGTAGAAGACTCCTGAAAAAGAGTCCTCAAATGTCGCCTGCGCCAGGTGACAGTTGAGGACTTTTTCATTTCTGTACAGGCCTGACAGTTGAGGACTGCGACCGTAGAGGACTCTTTCATCTTTGTACAGGCCCGACAGTTGAGGACTGCGACCGTAGAAGACTCGTCAATTTTTGAACAGCCACGACAGTGGAGGACTGCGACCGTAGAAGACTCCTGTTAAAGCGTCCTCAAATGTCGCCTGCGCCAGGCGACAGTTGAGGATTCTTTCATTTTTGTACAGCCCCGACAGTTGAGGACTGCAACCGTAGAAGACTCCTGAAAAAGAGTCCTCAAATGTCGCCTGCGCCAGGCAACAGTTGAGGATTCTTTCATTTATGTACAGCCCCGACAGTTGAGGACTGCGACCGAAGAGGACTCCTAAAAAAAAGTCTCAAATGTTGCCTGTGCCAGGCGACAGTAGTTGAGGACTCTTTCATTTTTGTACAGGCCTGTCAGTTGAGGACTGCGACCGTAGAGGACTCTTCAATTTTTGAGCAGCCCCGACAGTTGAGGACTGCGACCGTAGAAGACTCCTGAAAAAGATTCCTCAAATGTCGCCTGCCCCAGGCGACAGTTGAGGACTCTTTCATTCTTGTACATGCCTGTCAGTTGAGGACTGCGACTGTAGAAGACTCTTTAATTTTTGAACAGCCCCGACAGTTGAGGACTGCGACCGAAGAGGACTCCTAAAAAAAAGTCTCAAATGTTGCCTGTGCCGGGCGACAGTAGTTGAGGACTCTTTCATTTTTGTACAGGCCTGTCAGTTGAGGACTGCGACCGTAGAGGACTCTTCAATTTTTGAGCAGCCCCGACAGTTGAGGACTGCGACCGTAGAAGACTCCTGAAAAAGATTCCTCAAATGTCGCCTGTGCCAGGCGACAGTTGAGGACTCTTTCATTTTTGTACAGGCCTGTCAGTTGAGGACTGCGACTGTAGAAGACTCTTTAATTTTTGAACAGCCCCGACAGTTGAGGAGTGCGACCGAAGAGGACACCTGAAGAAGAGTCCTCAAATGTCGCCTGCGGCAGGCGACAGTTGAGGACTCTTTCATTTTTGTACAGGCCCGACAGTTGAGGACTGCGACCGTAGAAGACTCCTGGTAAAGAGTCCTCAAATGTCGCCTGCGCTGGGCGACAGTTGAGAACACATCATACTTTTATACCAGACTGTACAGTTCGGCCGTTCGGTATTTGAACACTTCGCAGTTCAGAATGGATACAGAAACCATCATGTTCAAGAACATTGTTTCAAGATGACTCACCGGTCAATTCGGAAATGATCATGCCACAGCACGGAAACTCAACGCTAACTAAACAATGGGTGACAGTGAATTAAGTAATGGATCCCATTCAAGAGGGTGACCCTGCATTAGCGATGCTCAGTCCTGTCTTCACTGTGAATGTAATGGCGACTGTCATTCCTGGGTTGCTAATCTAAGTGTAGGACCTCTGCTGAAACAATGGCGGCAGATACGCCCTTTGTTATCGCACTCTGTAATGCTTTTAATCGTTTTGAAAACTATCATTAGCGGCTTAGATCGGCCATTTCCTGTCCTATGCTTTCATCTACAGTGATGACACAGTTCAAGCGGAAAATTTCTATTGCTAACAATTTTGTAGTGTCCTGTTTTGTCATCCTGCATTTCCTATCAACCCTCTCTCATCTCTTGTTGAAACGAATATGTATTCTAGATCATAAGTTTCTCATTTGCTCCAGCTTTGTAATAGAGTGAGTATGATTATTTGTTGAATAAGGGTGGAAAAAAAGCTCTTCATCTCCTCCTTCTTCTCCTTCCTTTTTCTTCTTCCTCTTCTTCTTCTCCTTCTTCTCCTTGTTCTTCTTATCTTTCTTCTTCTTCCTCTCCTCCTTCTACTTATTCTTCTTCTCCTCCCTGCTTCTTCACCTAATAATTTCTCTTCTTCTTCATATTTTTCTTCTCCTTCTTCTCCTCATCCTCCTCCTTCTCCTTCCTCTTCTTCTTCTCCCGATTATTCTTTCTCCTCTTTTCCTCCTCCCTGCTTTCTCTTCTTATTTTTCATTTCAATATTCATCTTCATCTTCATCTTCATCTTCATCTCCATCTTTATCTTCTTCTTCTTCTTCTTCTTATTATTATTCTTCTTCTTCTTCTTCTTCTTCTTCTTCTTCTTCTTCTTCTTCTTCTTCTTCTCCTTCTTCTTCTTCTCCTTCTTCTTCTTCTATCTCATATCCTCATTCTTATCCGACTCCCTTCTCTACCACCTACTCCTCCTCCTCCACCTCCTCCTCCTCGTCCTCTTCCCTCTCTTTCACCCTCTTTTCCTTCATCTCCTACTCATCCTTCTTCTCTCCCCTGCTTCTTCTCCTTCTTTTTCTCCACCTGATTTTTCTTCTTTTTTCCCCTTCTTCTTCTTCTTCTTCTTGGTCTTTTTCTTCTCCTTCCTCCCCTCCTCCTCCTACTCCTCCATTTCTTTCTCCCTGCTTTCCCACCTTACTCTTCTCCTTCTACTTCTATTTCATATCCTCATTCTTATCCATCTCCTTCTCCACCTCCTTCTCCTTCTCCTCCTCAACCTCATCCTCTTCCCTCTCTTTCACCCTCTTTTCCTTCTTCTCCTACTTATCCTTCTTCTCTTCCGTGCTTCCTCACCTTTTTCCTCACCTTCTTCGTGTTCTTCTTCTTCTTCATCTTCATCTTCATCTTCTTCTACTTCTGAGCTGTTCGACCGCTTCACATTGTCAGTATTTGTTGTAAGTATAACATTGATGTTCTCCGTTTAACCAGTGGTGACAGAATAATGTGAATTCGACTGGCCCTCACGTAGTATTCACAGTAGGGATGGGTATCGATACATCGATGTTTCAACATCAAACATCGATGTTTTCAACATCGATGTTCACTGGTCGATATTTTTCACTTATCGATGGTTTTACCTAGACATCGGACATCCGAATCCGATGTTTTTCCCAACTAAAAAGTAAAAACAATTCTAATTTTTTAATTTGATATGTTTTTTTTTTGAAAGAGGATTATCTTGAGAGCTTATAGTAACAATATAGAGCAATAGTTACAGAATATAATCATTCTTTGTCACTTTGTATTTTGTAGTTTAGTATTCTGTTTAGTTGTTTTCTTGATATATGATCAGTCTTGTGAAAGATCTCGCATAAGTTTTGACTTCCTGCTGATTGTTTTTTTCATCAGGCTCTCTGTATTTTTATGTGAGACTGTTGGATATTCTTGAAGATTTACATTACTTCTACTTCTGTGGCCCGTGTCAAGGTTGGATACTTATTCAGAATTGAATAAGAGGTCGAATTCCTCGTTTCTTAGGGAGAAAGAGATTTTTCTTATTACAATTATATATTTCCTTAACATGCGTTTAACACTAACTAATCTAGCTCTGGAAAAGAGGTCCTCCTATTGTAAGGAGAGCAGATATCCATATAAGAAAACTTAATACATTTCATTTCCTGTGTTCTGCTAGAATACATTTATTCTAGGTACCTTGGTATCATCCGTAAAAACGTAGGGTGATACACCGATGTTAAAAAACATCGATGTTTACTATTCGATGTTTTTCACTTATCGATGTTAAGGTGAAAAAAATATCGATGTTCAAAACATCGATGTTTACTATTCGATTTTTTTCACTTATCGATTTTAAGGTGAAAAAAATATCGATGTTCAAAAACATCGATGTTTACTATTCGATGTTTTTCACTTATCGATGTTAAGGTGAAAAAATATCGATGTTCAAAAACATCGATGTTTACTATTCGATGTTTTTCACTTATCGATGTAAAGGTGAAAAAATATCGATGTTCAAAACATCGATGTTTTGTCTTTCGATACCCATCCCTAATTCACAGATCCAAATAAGATGTAGCCGGCGGCTGCGTCTGAGATTGCAGGCGTGTGATCCCGAATTTAGGTGGGGATGAAAACTTCCAGAACAGCAGCTCGGCACGGCACACATGATCGTGCCCATATTGCAAAATGAAGTAGCATATGCCCCACGTACGGACGGACGGCCGACTTCATGCCCCACAACATTCACTCCACACCTCCAGCGTTTGGTCGGATGGCAAGTATTGATATGATGCTCAAGAGATGCTGACATTTTCATCTGAGTCGACACACAGTGTGAGCTGAATTTTGGTGCACTGCCACTTCTTAGTAGTTTTCGTCTCCGAGCTTCTTGAGAACTGAGTCTTCGGGCTCTTCTTCTTCTTCTTCTTCTCTCTCCTCCTCCTCTTATTCTTCACCTCTTCCTTCTACTTCCTTTTCTTCTCCCACTACTTTTTCTTCTTCTTCTACCTTTGCTCTTAGTTGTTGTTCTTCTTGTAATTGTTGTTGTTGTTGTTGTTGTTGTTCTTCTTCTTCTTTCTTCTTCTTCTTCTTCTTCTTCTTCTCCTCCTTCTTCTTCTTCTTCTCTCTTCTTCAACTCTTCTGCTTCTTCTTCTTCCTTATTCTTCTTCTGCTTCTTCTTCTTCTTATTCTTCTCTTCTTATTCTTCTTCTTCTTCTTCTTCTTCTTCTTCTTCTTCTTCTTCTTCTTCTTCTTCTTCTTCTTATTCTCTTCCTCTTTCTTCTTTTCTTCTTCTTCTTCTCCTTCTTTTCTTCTTCTTCTTCTTCTTCTTCTTTTCTTCTTCTTCTTCTTCTTCTTCTTTTCTTCTTCTTCTTCTTCTTCTTCTCCTACTCCTCCTTCTCCACTCCCTCCTGCCCATCGTCTTCTTCTTTTTCTTCATCACTTCCTTCTTCTCCTTCCTTTTTCTTCTTCTCTTCCTTCTCCTCCACCTCCCTCTCCTTCTCCTCCTTCTTCTCATTTATCTTCTTCTTCTCCACCTTCTACTTATTCTTCTTCTCCTCTCTGCTCCTTCACCTTATAATTTCTCATCTTCTTCACATTTTTCTTCTCCTTCTTCTCTTCATCCTCCTCCTTCTCCTCCCTCTTCTTCTTCTCCTTCTTCTCCTTATCATTCTTTTTCCTTTTTCTCCTCCTCCTTGATTTCTCTTCATATTCTTCATCTTCATCTTCATCTTCATCTTCATCTTCATCTTCATCTTCATCTCCATCTTCTTCCTCTTATTCTTCTTCTTTCTCTACCTCTTCACCTTCACCTCCTTCTCCCACTCCTCCTACTTCTTCTCCTCCCCCTCCTCCTTCACCCCCTCCTCCTTCTTTTCTTTTTTTTCTTCTCCTCCTCCTCCTCATCCTTCTTATTCTCCCTCTCCTCTTCCCTGCTCACTCTTCTTCTTCTTCTTCTTCTTCTTCTTCTTTCCATCTTCTCATTCTTCTTCTCTTTCTTCATCTTCCTCATCTGCCACCCTCGACTCTTTCCTGTGTATATTCCACTGTGACTCGTTGAGTTGTAAGGATGCTTTTTGCGTGCAAGACGATGGATGTACACTGCAAGCAAAACAGCTAGGGAATATATAGTGAATATAGGGGAGTAAATTTTACATTCAAGTGTGTGACGGAAATGTTATTGTAATCTCAATGTTAGGCTGTAGAGTGCAATATAATGTAGTTTTTCGCACGTGAATAACATTTTTTCTGTTTGAAGTCTTGCTATTGTAATAGTATATTTCGCACCTAGAGCAGAAAATGAGATTTTTCCGGCTTGAAATCGTTTTTCAGGTCCGAGGCCGTAGGCCGAGGACTAGAAAAGATTGAGAGCCGGTAAATCATTTTTGCCCGTGATGCGAATGCTATTTTTCGCCACACACAAAAATAAACAATATTATATATATTATAAATATATGATATATACTATATAGATATATATATATATATATATATAATCTATATATATTATATATAATATATATATATGAGAATAGTTGTTTACAAGCACTCCGAAAGCAGAAGTGGAAGGTCATAGCTCTAGCAAATCTTAGATAATCTGAAAATCAGGAGAAATTGTCCAAGTATTTTTATTTTTTATTCTGATTTGTCTAAATAACCTAAAGATGATGTCCAATTATGTGGGAGATTGAGTTTATACTTTTTTATTTTTTCAAATGACAATAAGATGATATTATTATAAATGTTTCAATAATTTAATAATGAGCACAAATAATGAAAAGTTTTTTGATCATCTTTCTTAGTTCCATGTTAGCGGCTGGAAAGGGTACTCTTTCCGGCCTAGGCCGGAAAGAAACCTGTTCTGACGTCAGACGAGAGAGTCGTCTGCAAACAATGCTTCCAGATCTACGTAGGGACTGGAAAACAGCTGCTTTCTGTGCAGTGTGGCGAAAAAGAAAAAAATTGTGTTTCATTTCATTAAAGAACATTTTTTCCTGACACAAACTCTACATCAGCATAAACCAACATTCTAAAATAATATCTGCAGTCTCGATTCCACTTTATCTGATGAAAATATGTCAAATAGCGTCCAAATCGAGTCCCCAAGAAGTAGTCTGTCCCTGATTCCACCAATATTCTCATTTTCAATCGAGGAGTACCACAAAAATGTGAGTGGGAATTGGAAAAGACTGCGAAAACTCAAGTATACTCAGTTATACCTCCAAGCAGTACTCACTTATTGACGGAAGCAAGTAGATACTCCAAGATGGAAATTATGGAAAGGGGAGGCAGAAAATAGGCTTAATAAATGGTGTGATTGGCAAGGAAAAACGAGTTTCCAATGCTAGGGGGAAATCTCCACTTGATACATCACAAAATACAGCTTTCAATTGGCCATATTATTTTCCAAATCGGGTGAACAGTGGTAGTAGATAAGGAGTCAACCAACACAAAACTCCATTTTTACGACAAAAATCGGATGCGATATTGGATGGAGGGGCTTTTGAACGTACTTGGAACGACATAATATTCTCATTTTATAGTGATTGAATTCGCGAGACTCGATATTTGGCCACTTCAAACGTTGGCCAAATCATGGCACTACAGTTTGATTTGACGCTTCGAAATCAATTCTTCTGGAAAGGGTTAAGAGTCTCTCCGATTCAGGGATTGAATTAGATCTTATATATGCTATCGAAATCACAATGAGAATCAATAATCTTAGTTATCTAGAATCAATAATCATAGTTATCTAGTATCTAGTTGATAATCTTACTAAGCATAGAGAAACGATAGCATAAGTAGATATCCCATGGTATAGGGCATTTATGTCGCAAGTTTTACTGTTATCCCAAACCGATAGTTCGCATAGTTCTTTCCTATGCAGCTGTGTGACGCTGGTAGTCTCTCAAATTGTGCCGTTCTTACACTCTCACCCCAACAAAACCGTAAAAATTGACAATAATCGACAGTAATCGGCTTGAGATAACAGTAAAAGTTGCGACATAAATTCCCTATACCATGGGATATAAATTCATTCATTGAAGATCGTCAATTTGCTAAATTTAATCAAATGGCTAAATGATGTAAGCCTAATCTGCCTTTGCTTTAATCTGTTTATATTATTGTTATATTTGAACTATTGGTTAACTTGGCCTGACTACCTCGATTTTTATCAGTACTTTTGTTCTTTGAATTATATTCAGGATCGATTTTTTTTGTATTTTTTAGTTCTTATTATTTTTTATTGTATTTCTTTTCTCAACTTTAATATATTTTATCTATTATTATTTATTAAGTTAAGTTTTTCTTGTTTTGAACTGTCCTTTAGTTCTGTTCAGTGATGCTCCTGCAATGCGGACGTGACTTGTCATCAAGGTCTTTGCATGCAGTATTTTATTTCGTGCATCAATTATTGTGTATTTTTGTAAAACAGTGTAGCTGTGCTAGATTACATTTCATCATCCTATAATGAGAATTAATACAATTAGTATTATCAGCAAATTTCATATTTATTCGGTTAAAAAGTTGTCTTAAGTATTGTTTTATTATTCTTATTTGCTATCTTTTTTTTAGTTTTATGCGCTGTTCTGTTGTTGTAAATTGGATGCGAGATAAAGAATCTTATCTTATATCTACTTACGCTATTGTTTCTCTATGGTTCAAGGCTCTCTCCCAACAGGACAAAATGATGAGAGTGCAGTATCTCTATAAGACACTCTCTCTTGGGTTAACAGCCGTAGGGCTGGTTGGCAGCAGCTCTCTATGCTTTTCTGTCGTCCGCTTTCCGCTTCAGCTCGTAGTATGATCCACATCTCATATCCCGTAGCAATTGTTCCATATACTCCAGCCTAGGTCTTCCTCTCATATTCCCTCCCTCAACCATTCCCTCCATTATCCTTGTCAGTAGAGTGTCATGTCTGATGATGTGGCCAATCAGCTGTGCTCTTCTTTGCTTGATCCACTTCAAGAAGTTCCACTATAAGACACTTTGTGGAAATATTTAATGACTAAAGATTTTGTAAAGTGAACAGCAGCTACAAGACAACCAATTTCGGACTATGTGTAACCTTATCTATCTTTGTGAGAGAAATAGCACAAGGTTACCTCATTTTTCCTCTCCCTATAATTTTGATGATGTACTTATTAAATTGATAAATAAAGATGTTCCAATATTCTTCCCAATAATTACGGTACTGAACAGAACAGATTATATTACATTTTCTATGATATTAGTTCTTTCTCGACTATTAGTCGTATATATTCGACTTTGTTCAAACATAATATAGATTACCTAAGCTTGATACCTCGTATATTGGACGCCATTCACTAATTTTCCATCAGACACAGTAGATAATAATAATAATAATAATAATAATAATAATAATAATAATAATAATAATATCGTGTGACCTGGCTGGCTCAGGTCTGGTGTCAGAGTTTTCAGGTCGCAACTGATCAATTTCAGGGCCTCTGACATGACCTAACGACTGCTTTTTAGGCAGCCAGGACCGACAGCTTAACGTGTCCATCTGAAACACGAGAGTGGCCCGAGATAAATATCCTGCCCGGGCCGGGAATCGAACCCGGGCCTCTAAATCATAAAGCCAGCATCTGATCCACTCGACTCCTACACAGTAGATTGGATGCCATATGCTACATATACGTACCTCTAACTTCAACACAAGCTGAGTTTACACCAAAATTTATAACGAAATGTTAATATTGAATGAAAAAGACTAAGAAATTGTCAAAAACCACAGATTCATTGATACTTAGAAAGACCGGTTTCGGTTATTACACCATTGTCAATCTCTGATAAACTATCATACTGTGGTTTATCAGAGATTGACAATGGTGTAATAACCGAAACCGGCCCACTTCGTGGAACATTTCTTGGTGAGCATTAATTTCTTCCGAGTTCCAGATCAATCCAATGCAATTAAATTGAGTGCATGCATGATTAGAACGCATTTCCCGCGTTTTATTTCTTGTTGAAGATAAGAAAAGGGAAATCATGCGAATGTTGTGTCACACATGGGAAATAATACAACATTTCAAAGGTAGCTGCGCTGTTATCTGAACGTCCCACACGCTTTACCTGGAAGACCAAGAATTTGTCATTACGAGTTATTCTACGCTCCAGTGGGCTTGCATGCTTCAAATTTTATTTTAACAGAAATGAACTTCCCAAGCGTGAAAAATTCCAAATTTTCATCATTTGACGCTCAAGCTTCCCAGTCTTAAACAAGATAGAATAGTTTGAAAGCATTCCACATAAGCAAAAGCATAAGCCCTGGTTCTTAGAAAGAGCATGCTCAGACGAATTCACGCAGGTATTTATTCGAAGAAATAATTCCCACTTCTCCTTGTCTCATCTATATACATATCTCAGATCAAACTGTTTGACTAAAAATGCGTGAAATGTGATTTTCGAGCATGTGAATGCCAATCATACTTTCACGCGATATATTATCGCTGGTCAAACGCACAGAACTCTTATCGGTTTACAATTAGATGAGAAGAGATCACAGGGAAACTGACTTAAAACTGGGTATATCATTTAAATTCCTTTGTACTAGTAGTTCTGTGAACAGTAGACCTCACGCAGTATTCTCATCCACAAGTACCTGATTGAAACTATAGACCTTATGGAAATACAGCAATAGACTGGCTTCTCCACACATCTGTGTAATCACTTGTCAGCTGATTTATGATGAATAATTCTATAGTCTGATTTTTACTGTAATATTGGCGTATGAAGGAGGCTCCTTTTTCCTTTTATATTATCCTTGAAATGCAAAATTTCCAAAAACACCTTGTATATACGTCGACGCGCAATTAAAAAAGGAACATACTTGTCAAATTTCATGAAAATCTATTACCGCGTTTCGCCGTAAATGCATAACATATAAACATTTAAACATTATGAGAAATGCCGAACCGTCGACTTGAATCTTAGACCTGACTTCGCTCGGTCAATAATTATTAATTCTTAAATGAATGAAAGAACTAGAATAATTTAGGCATATTTATCGGTTTCAGGTTCAATCGACGATCTGGTAATTAAATTATCAAAATTCAAAAAAATTATGCTATTCATAATTTAGGCGTGTTATCGGTTTATGCCTAAAGCCGACAGGAGAGCTGGATATATCATTCAAATTTCTTTGTATAATTATTAATTATTGAATGAATGGAAGAGCTTGAAACTGAAACAATGTTTCAAAGTGGATATTGGATGGTGAAGCTTTTTTACAGTAGAACAGATAAAAATAGATTAGAAACTGCATTTGTTTAAATACTCATAAATGAATTAGTTTAAATGGGAGATTTACAGCATTTAATTGGGATCTTCGTTCAATTATAATCATTCTTCACAGTAGAAATTCTGACTAAATTGTAACGACGGTTGGTTCAAACTCAAATTGTTCTGAATTCAATTTTTTACTCAATTTGATATTGAGTACTTTTCTGATAATTCTTGAGTAACTTCAGTAATTTTTTGATAATATTTCGATTCAAATTACCAGTTTCTTGAAATATGTACTGTGTTATCAGTTAGATGATAAGCTATTATTAAGCTGAGTTTACACCAAAGTTATTAACAAAATGTTAATCATTATACTGTAGATTCTATTAGATTGAACGGAACTAGACAAACACATGTTCATCATGTGTATGATCAGTCTATCAATCCTTATAGATGCTATTAGAATGAACATATTTTATCATACACGTGATGAACATATGTGTTTGTCAAGTTTTGTTCAATTTAATAGAATCTACAGTATAGGGATTAAGTTATTAACATTTTGTTAATAACTTTGGTGTAAACGCAGCTTTAGCCTCCTGTGTTGTTTCTGATATTATTCCATCCTTCCATATCATCGATTTGGTTTTGTTAGTTACTAATTTCCTTCACATTTTGTTGGAGAGGAACCAAGTTTCTCTCTTGTTGTTCAGTTCTTATGACTATATTTGGAATACTTGGGCGTGTCTCAATCGGTCTAGCTCTGAAGCTCTCAAAAGCTCTAGCCTCGGCCAATGACAGTCGAGCTCAACCACCATTGGTTGACAGCGAATGGCCAATCGCAGAGCGTCATCTACACTATAATATTATTATATTATTCTGTTGCTCAATTTTAGAGCTTTCAGTTTACTAGATACCGTATTGATAATAGTGTAACAACCGTAACTTAGATTTCAAGAACTATTTTTCTGATAAATTGGTGGTTTTGACAATATAGAAATGTTCTTATTCAAAATGGTTCAGCAATGTTCGCAAACTAATAATGAATCTCTTGTCATTCACTGATGAAACTAATAATTTACTGATGAATCACTAATCATTTCTGAGAAGCTTTAGTGATTTTTTGATAATATTTCTATCCAAATCACCAGTTTTTTAACCAGATCACTCCCTTGTTATCGGATGGGCACGTTAATTGTCGGTCCCGGCAGAAGTATGCCAGTCGTGAGGCCCATTGACGGCTTGAACTATATATTCAGGCGGTGGGACCTTCCCGCAAGGGACTCCCCACCAACAAAAGCCATACAAATTCACTTTTTACCAGTTTCTCGAAATATGTAATGTGCTACAAGATTTATAATATTCTCAGCTTTTTGTGTTGTTTCTGATAATACTCCATCATTCATATCATCGATTCAGGTTTGTTAGTTACTGATGAATCGCTTTGACATCAGATTTTAATAATGATCTATTACTAATTTATTATGAATCACATCAAACTAGTTCGATTTATCACATCATAATTCGATTTATCTTGATTAAGTATTCGTATAAATAATTTTGAGTTCTTCCAGCAGCTTTTCCATATAGAAAGTGAATAAGTCTTCCATTGTCGTTTTTTCGTCTGCTTTGGAGGGTTCTCATAAAATACCTATTTCATTTATAGGTATGTTATGAACTGCTATATTCTGATTCAGTATCAAACATTTCATGATTTACAACATAGTTTTGAACGAAATATAAAATGAGGATCAAATATTCATCAACAAGATAGGATTTAAAACAACAAAATAAAACATGAGGATCAATTTTCAATCTTCAAGATAGGATTAAAAACAACAAAATGAAACATATGGATCAATTTTTCATAAACAAGAAGGGATTTAACAACAAGATAGGATTTGAAACAACAAAATAAAACATGAAGATCAAATTTTCATCAACAAGATATGATTTAAAACAACAATAAATTAAACATGAGGATCAAATTTTGATCAACAAGATAGGATTTAAAACAACAAAATAAAGCATGAGGATCAATTTTTCATCAACAAGGTAGGATTTAACAACAAGATAGGATCAAAAACAAAAAGATAAAACATGAAGATCAAATTTTCATCAACAAGAGAGGATTCAACAACAAGATAGGATCAAAAACAAAAAAATAAAACATGAGAATCAAATTGCCATCAACAAGATAGGATTAAAAACAAAAAAATGAAACATATGGATCAATTTTTCATTAACAAGATAGGATTTAACAACAAGATAGGATTAAAAACAACAAAATAAAACATGAGGATCAAATTTTCATCAACAAGATAGGATTTAAAACAACCAAAAGAACCATGAGGATCAATTTTTCATCAACGAGATATGATTTAACAACAAGATAGGATTTAAAACAACAAAAAAAACCATGAGGATCAACAAGTTAAGATTTAACAACAAGATTTGAAACAGCAACATAAAACATGAGGATCAAATTTTGATCAACAAAATAGGTTTTAAATGTGGATCAGTTGTAGCTACACCTGAATATCGAGAAGAACTTGTGATTCTCTAGAAATTTCTTCATATTTTAACAGTTGACAGTGATGACTTCCACGCCACCGATCCAGAAAATCCTAGTCGGTGTTCAAGTACGTGACATAGATTGTCGATTCCCTACAACCCAAATATTTATGCTCCCACGAACTCCAAAATTGATATATTCTGTTAGGGGCCGCGAAATCAGATCTTGGTGACAATGAATACTAGATGGCACATCCTCGATAAGACAGCTTCGTTTCCTAAACACGTACTGGTCGCTCTTATCTTCATAGGAGAGACATCAAAATCGTGGACATCCCTTGAAGAACAGCAAAACGGGGGAATCTTTTATTGTGTGTGGGGATGACATCGCTTGTGAGGGTAGCTGGCCACCCTGTTACCGAGGGTCAAACGGGAGTCAAAATCCAGGGGATGTAGTTGTGTTTAGGCCCACAGAACATGGGGGAGATTGTCATCTCTTTGCGCGAGATTAAAGTCGCTTGTCATTCGATTTTCGGCTGAACGTTGATAAGAATTCCCGTATTGCTGCCGGATGATTCAGTAGCCGTGGATTCCGTGGATGCCAAAGTGAAAAATGTTATTCCCTTTCTGCGCAGAGTGAATGGTCGGACATTGCTGGCATATCGTTCAGAAAAGGGAAAAAATAATGGAAATGGATTTTTCCAATGGATTCCCTGAAAGTATAAACTCATACTTCATAAATAGGCTGTAAGAGAAAATATATCATCATAAATAATACAATCAGTTCTACTGAGCTGTGGAAAAATTGTCGTTCTCAACATTATTTTTATACATGCAATAATATCATTTATAATATCTATTCTATTATTTATAATATTGATAATTTGATTACAGGTTCATGTACACGATTTTTGCATACTACCAGTCTTCAGTCTTCTATCTTTCATCATGAAGACATCATATGCTTCCTGAATGAATTCCAAGGTTTTGCATAGTTTTTTTGAGATCTCAATGAAATTAAAGATGTTTCGGATGGACACGTCTAGTCGTCGGTCCCGGCTGCCTAAAAAGCAGTCGTTAGGTCATGTCAGAGGCTCTGAAATTGATCAGTTGCGACCTGAAAACTCTGACACCAGACCTGAGCCAGCCAGGTCACTCGATATTATACTATTATTATTATTATTATACTATTATTATAGCTGTATTCAACCATAGAGAGAAAATAACATATTATGAAGATATTTCATGTTATAGGTCGTTTATGTTCCAAATTTCAAGCCGATTTTTTGTCAACTCAAGCCGATTATAGTCGACTCTCTATAATTCATTACTGTTTTGGCCGGGTGAAAGTGTAAGTACGGCACAGTGTATGAGAAACTACCAGCGTCACATTTTACATAGCTTCACTAAAAATAACCACTATTAACTGCTTCTATCAACAATCAACTACTAATTAATATACCATTACTCTTATAACTACTGTAGTAGGACTATCGGTTATAACATGTACGCCCTATATCATGGGATATCTTCTTATGCTATACGTGTTTTCTCAACAATTCAACTTAATCATCATTTTTTCATTTTCGACATTCGATTAGTTTGTTACACTAATGTCAAACAAAGTCAACGGTTGTTGCAACGTAATCTGCATGTTCTTAAACGAATATTGTGTTGTCTTTGATATTGTTGATTAGGGCCTACCGACAAAAATGGAACAATGCGAATTATTTGCGTTATCAAAATATGAACGATTTTCAAATTAATAAGAACAATATAAAAACTTGTAGTACCTTTTTTTATTGGAAACTTTAAAATAGTTCAACGTTCCGACCATAACTCAGGCCATTTACAAGTTTTTATTAATTTGTACACAATTAGTCGATATAAGTGAAGTGTTTTTATGATTTTCAAATTGTATACAAGTTTTTTCATGCATTCAATAGTAGATATAAAAGGCCGGTCCTGGGACACAAGTGTCCCAGGACCGGCCTTTACCTCAAGGTCATCCAGGTCAACCACACCCACCTCAAGGTCATCCAGGTCAACCACCCCCAACCTCAAGGTCATCTAGGTCAACCACCCTAACCTCAAGGTCATCTAGGTCAACCACCCTAACCTCAAGGTCATCTAGGTCAACCACACCCACCTCAAGGTCATCTAGGTCAACCACACCCACCTCAAGGTCATCTAGGTCAACCACACCTACCTCAAGGTCATCAAGGTCAACCACACCCACCTAAAGGTCATTCAGGTCAACCACACCCACCTCAAGGTCATCTAGGTCAACCAGACCTACCTCAAGGTCATCCAGGTCAACCACTCTAACCTCAAAAAAAAAAAAAAATAAAATAAAAAAAATAAAAAAAAAATTAAAAATAAAAAAAAGAATTAAAAATAAAATAAAATAAAAAAAATTAAAAAAAAAAAGAAAAAAAAATTAAAAAAAAAATGAAAATAAAAAAAAAAAAAATTAAAAACACATAAAATCAGGAAAAAAGGGAAAAAAGGGAAAAAAAAATTCCCTCCAGATCCTGAACTGGGGTATAAAAGGAGTTGTTCTACAAGGAGTGGGACATTGTGTCTTTGACAGTCGTGCCATCAGTACGTGTGTGTACCACCAGTACGTGTGTGTGATTTTAGTAAAAAAAAAAAATAAATAATAAATAAATAAAAAAAAAAAATAAAAACACATAAAATCGAAAAAAAAAAATAAATAAATAAAAAACACTTAAAATTGGGAATAAATGAGAAGAAAGGGAAAAAAAAATTCCCTACTGATCTTGAACTGCCCGCCGGTCGCCCCCGCCAGTCGCCCGTTGCCGCCGGTCGGAAGAAGTATCATATTCTATATAATTTAAGTCTTTAAACATAAATCCTCTATGGTGTAGTGGTTAGCAAGTCAGCTTTCTGAGTTGGAGGCTCTATGCTCGAATCCAAGGTGGTAAAGGTAAGTATTAAAGGTCAGTATCAACAGAACCAGAGGATATATTTTTTGTATGTAGTGGGTAGACTGGCCCACCACTACCAGTCATCCCGCTGCCAGTCGTCCGGCCGCCACCGATCGCCCGGCCGCCGCCGGTCGCCCCCGTCGGTCGCCCGGCCACCACCGATCACCCTGTCGGTCGCCCCACCAGTCGCCCCACCATCGTCACCAGTCGTCCCACTATCGCTGTCAATCGCCCCACTATCGCCGCCAGTCGTCCCACTATCGCGACCAGTCGTACCACTATCGTCATCAGTCGTCCCACTATCGCCAAGAGTCGCCCCACTATCGTCACCAGTCGTCCCACTATCGCCACCAGTCGTACCACTATCGTCACCAGTCATCCCACCATCGCCACCAGTCGCCCCACTATCGCCACCAGTCGCCCGGCCGCCGCCGGTCGCCCCACCACTGGTCGCCCGGCCGCCGCGGTCGGCCACCGCCGGTCGTCCGGCCGCCGCCTGTCGCCTGGCCACCGGTCGCCCCACCGGTCGCCTCACCGGTCGTCCGACCGCCACCAACAGTCTACCTGCTGCGGCTGGCATTTGTCCCGCCGGCTGAGCATGAGCATTCTCAATGACCCTAGTTCCTCCTGCCACATGGACCATGCTCACCAGTATTCAGCATGTCTGTGGCAGGATGGTAGGGTCATCCACTCAGTGGTCAGTCAGTCACTGTTCAGTCACTGATCAGTCTGATCAGTAACTGATCAGTCACTGTTCAGTCACTGTTCAGTCACTGTTCAGTCAGGAGCACTCGGCACTTGGTATGGGTCCAAAATGTATAAATAGCTGAGCTCAAACTCTCAGACCTCAGTATACTGATAAACACTGACCAGTATGTATATCAAACTAAGGAACCATAAGCCAACATTGGAGGAGGTTGCTCCTAACATATTGGAGATTGCTAGGTTGAAGCGTGAAATCAAAAGGAGGCATAAGGAAATCATGCTGGGTAGATGGATTGCAGAAGAGAAACATGTGGAACACTTCAAACCTCTAGCTGAGCCACTAGTCAACCTAGTCGAAACCTTCCAACAGATGCCAGTTCAACAACCACAACTACCTCCATCAAGAGCTTCCAAGAAGCGTCCCAGGTATCTGAAGCCTAGAATAAAAATGCACTCCAGGCATGTGAAGGGTAGGCAGAGACAATCCAAGCCAGAGTTGTTATCATTAGAACATCGTCCTTTCTCAACAGCATCAACACACCACACATATCCTACTCCACCAACAACACCATTTGTTAAAGATGCCACATATACAAGGCGTGGACTTACTGGTGCAAGTAAAGCAAAACATAAGCTCCAACTCTCCAGCATTGATGAAGAGTCACCAACATTTGAATCATATGGAACTGGAGAAGTTTCAAGTCCAATGGCAGGCACCTCAGGAGTTGGACGGCAACTATGGAAAGCAGGAAAGCAGGCATTTGAAGAGGATGAGGGTGAGGAGTATAATATGAGTAGAGGATATGATGATAGCAGTGATGAGGAGCTGTCTGGAGATGGACAGGATGATGATAAGAATGTTGAACAATTATTGAATGAAAGTCATGGTACAACAGTTCAGAATATCCTTGATCAAACTGATCTAGCTGGAAAACAGGTAGCTGATTACATTAGAGGATCATTGAGCAAGGACAATGACGATTTTGATGACACTTTTGGGCCAAGAGTGAGAGACAATGCTTACTACCCAGGCAATAAGTATTTAACTTTTGGAGAGAATGGTGATGAAATTGTGCTGACTGACCCTGTAGATCAGGAAGAAAAGACCTTCACAGCTACATTGGGACTTTGTGAGTTGATTTTTAAGAAGAATCCGAATCGTGTATTAGTTGAATCTGCTGACAGACAGGCCTATGGAGAAATATTGAACTGGACCAGTGTGTACAGACAGAACAATGATCCAAGAGGTGAGATTGTTAACTACAACAAAGCCAAGTATAAGAATACAATCAAACGCCTTTTGGATGATAGCAGAGATGGTGGTCAAAGACATTCTGAGAGACAAGTGACTGGGAGAGGATCTATTGCTCCAAGGCGTGATTTTAGTAAGGAGAAAAGTCAGAAGATCTATAGAGGAAGAGGTGTTCTGTCAGCTATCAAGGGAGCTGCTGGTACAATAGTTAATAAGGCAATCGACATTCTACCAGTTGAACTTCATATCCCTGGCTATCAATACTGTGGACCAGGAACAAAACTTCAGAAGCGATTAGCACAAGGTGATCCAGGAATCAACAAACTTGATCAGGCTTGTAAGGAGCATGATATTGCCTATTCCAAGAGTGGTGATACAGCAAGCAGAGCAGTAGCAGACAGCATCTTGGCAGAGAGAGCCTGGGACAGAGTGAGATCTGATGATGCGGGGGTGTTGGAAAAAGCTGCAGCACTAGCAGTCACCAACATTATGAAGGCTAAGGCAAAATTTGGGGGAGGTATGAAAAGATCATTGAAGGAAGTCAGCAGGGTGGTCGAGAAGGGGAAGAAACAAAAGATTCAACCATCGAAGAAAAAATCAATGAAAGGAGGTCGAGGTCTTTACTTGAGACATCAGAAACCAAAGGTTGGTACAGGTCTTTACTTGAGAAAGCAGAGAAAGCAGAGGAAACTGATATGGAGGAGGACAATGAGGTAGAGGTGGAAGAGGAAGAGGAGGAAGAGGAAGAGGAGGAGGAGGAAGAGGAGGAGGAGGGAGAGGAAGAGGAGCAGAAAGAGGAAAAGGAGGATGATGTAGTGGTGAGAAATACTACTACACCTATACTTTTGACTCGGAGGAGCATCAATTACCTGAAGGAAAGAGGTTGTGAGGTGATTCAACATCAATGACAGGGTATCGTCTCTAACTGAAACAGTGTTCTAGAGGTATCACTGAATATCATCCGAAGACTATCAGACAACATAGAAGACTTGCCAAGGACTAGTGCTGGAAAAGGAGTCTACAAGGAAAAGGAATCTACGACATCACCTGCTTGACATGGACCAAGGAGAAACATCATGGATACATCACTTTTCTGCATACTCAATATGATAAACAACTTGGATTTTGGAACAGAGATATACCTGCTTGTAGTAAACATTTCAATGAAATGGATGTTGAATTGATCAATAAATAGCTAATTGTATTCCAAACTGTTTACTTATTACCTACCATCTCCTTAGATATAGTTTAGCTATAAGTATATTCTGAGTGCCACTGACTGCGCTCAGAATGCTCATGCTCAGCCGGCGGGACAAATGCCAGCCGCAGCAGGTAGACTGTTGGTGGCGGTCGGACGACCGGTGAGGCGACCGGTGGGGCGACCGGTGGCCAGGCGACAGGCGGCGGCCGGACGACCGGCGGTGGCTGACCGGCGGCGGCCGGGCGACCAGTGGTGGGGCGACCGGCGGCGGCCGGGCGACTGGTGACGATAGTGGTACGACTGGTGGCGATAGTGGGACGACTGGTGACGATAGTGGGGCGACTCTTGGCGATAGTGGGACGACTGATGACGATAGTGGTACGACTGGTCGCGATAGTGGGACGACTGGCGGCGATAGTGGGGCGACTGGCGGCGATAGTGGGACGACTGGTGACGATGGTGGGGCGACTGGTGGGGCGACCGACAGGGTGATCGGTGGTGGCCGGGCGACTGGTGGGGGCGACCGGCGGCGGCCGGGCGATCGGTGGCGGCCGGACGACTGGCAGCGGGATGACTGGCAGTGGTGGGCCAGTCTACCCACTACATACAAAAAATATATACTCTGGTTCTGTTGATACTGACCTTTAATACTTACCTTTACCGCCTTGGATTCGAGCATAGAGCCTCCAACTCAGAAAGCTGACTTGCTAACCACTACACCATAGAGGATTTATGTTTAAAGACTTAAATTATATAGAATATGATACTTCTTCCGACCGGCGGCGACGGGCGACCGGCGGGGGCGACCGGCGGGCAGTTCAAGATCAGTAGGGAATTTTTTTCCCTTTCTTCTCATTATTCCCAATTTTAAGTGTTTTTTATTTATTTTATTTTTTTTCGATTTTATGTGTTTTTATTTTTTTTTTTTATTTTATTTATTTATTTTTTTTTTTTTTTACTAAAATCACACACACGTACTGGGGTACACACACGTACTGACGGCACGACTGTCAAGACACAATGTCCCACTCCTTGTAGAACAACTCCTTTTATACCCCAGTTCAGGATCTGGAGGGAATTTTTTTTTTCCCGATTTTATGTGTTTTTAATTTTTTTTTCTATTTTTATTTGTTTTTTTTAATTTTTTTTTTTACTTTTAATTTTTTTTTTTATTTAATTTTTTTTTTTCATTTTTTTTTCAATTTTTTTATTTTTTTTTAATTTTTTTTTTTTTTTTTATTTTATTTTTTTTTTTTTTTTTTTTAATTTTTTTTTTTTTTTCATTTTTTTTTTGAGGTTAGAGTGGTTGACCTGGATGACTTTGAGGTAGGTCTGGTTGACCTAGATGACCTTGAGGTGGGTGTGGTTGACCTGGATGACCTTTAGGTGGGTGTGGTTGACCTTGATGACCTTGAGGTAGGTGTGGTTGACCTAGATGACCTTGAGGTGGGTGTGGTTGACCTAGATGACCTTGAGGTGGGTGTGGTTGACCTAGATGACCTTGAGGTTAGTGTGGTTGACCTAGATGACCTTGAGGTTAGGTTGGTTGACCTAGATGACCTTGAGGTGGGTGTGGTTGACCTAGATGACCTTGAGGTTAGTGTGGTTGACCTAGATGACCTTGAGGTTAGGGTGGTTGACCTAGATGACCTTGAGGTGGGTGTGGTTGACCTAGATGACCTTGAGGTTAGGGTGGTTGACCTAGATGACCTTGAGGTTAGGGTGGTTGACCTAGATGACCTTGAGGTTGGGGGTGGTTGACCTGGATGACCTTGAGGTTGGGGGTGGTCAACCTGGATGACCTTGAGGTTGGGGGTTGTTGACCTGGATGACCTTGAGGTTAGGGTGGTTGACCTGGATGACCTTGAGGTAAAGGCCGGTCCTGGGACACTTGTGTCCCAGGACCGGCCTTTTATATCTACTTCCAATGTTCCTTATTCCCTCGATTATGACAATACTTTTGGAACTTGAAAAATGGATTGTTGACACACTTTTTTGATTTATTTCACATGGACGTGCAGTCAATATTTCAAGTGAATAAGCAATTTTTTTCACATAGTGACTGGAGTACTTTAAGCGGCAAGCGTTTATTTTCAATAATTTTCCTGTATTCTTGCTTCTTCTGTGATCTATCATCACAGAAGGGTCGAGGGTTAAGTGTAAAAGAGGGCCGGCTGCGGCCCAACTTCGCCATCCCAGGTTTTGAATAAAGGCAGCTAATCAATCAATCACTCATTGAATCAAATGATTCATCTGTTAGTAACAATACCGAATGCAATTTTATTATCATATAGATGGGAAACAACTCTTGAAAATTAAGACATAAATAAGACATCATCAACTCGTAACTAATTTGAACAACTTGTCACGTTATTCTTTATATTTAAATAACGATTAGCCTCCTGCTTGGCATCAGTCGGTAAAGCATGAGATTTGATATAATTAGGTCGTGGTTTTCTAATAGTATTCAGTCTTAAAAAATCTTGATAGGCCTAGATATGGGCTTCTCCTATAACTCTTGTAATTCAATAAATAATAAATATATATAAAAATGATACTTATACTATAGTGTTGAGGAATAAAAAATAAATTGCACACCATGAACGTTCATACATATATTAAACAATAATGCAAAAAATAAATCGAGGCAAAAATATATATAAAGAGCGATAAAAATTATAATATAAAAATAGAACAATAATTTAAATCAGTAAAATATCACAGGCTAAATTTTATACTCTAGATTTATGGCACGAAGCATTACCATGTGCCTTTATCTTAAAATCATATGCGTTCTTTTGCATGTAGTTGCGATATGCGCTTGCTAATACTTGTCGACTTGGACAATTCAATTAAAATATGTGCTTTAAGATCAGCTTGATAAATTAGCCACTAATAATCCAAATATATATATATTAAAATCTCTAGTACTTAGTAGATTTCTTTGTATCGAATATATATTTTTATCTCAGGGTGCAAGATTCGGCACCTGACGGAATAAGTAGAGCCATTCATCTAGTGAATTAGAGCTATAATAAATTATCGCAAATTGTATTGCAAAAAATTAAATATCATATGCATATGTTTTAATAGCCTAGATTTTGTACTTCTTTGATTTAATAGAAACTTCTGAAATATTGATCTATCTTTTTCTTTCAATGAAATACCTTTAATACTAATTTTACTTGCGCAAGTATTACTCTTATTAATTTCTTAATTTATAATAAAAACCTTTCGGCGAGCTAGCTTTGATCATCAGATTAATTCGAAGCACTAGGGCGCCCATCACTAATTCAAATTTATCACTCACGTGTCGAAAATCTTCTTGTAAGCCGCCGATGTCGATCCAACTCCATGTGGTCCGGGAATATGGTAGCCGGAATCGTCTCCTCCAAGGGGTTATAAGTTTAATTCAAAATGAAAATGACTTCTGCTTCACAATAGCATCACGAAGTCTTTTAAGAAATTTAATAATTTACTTTAACTTTAACTTTTACAAAATCATTAGTAAGGTACTACGCTCTAAAATATTTGGGGTCCTCTTATGGTGGCATTTGGCTGGCGAGTGCTGGTTCTTCTTTTTCAAGTTTTACAGATCCTCTTTCCGACTTTCAAATTAGCATAAAATTTAAATATCTTAGTCCTCCGCCATTTAGGTTCAAATAGATCTTACAAAAAATGCCAAAATATTGCTTAGATTGTATGATTAATAATTTCTTTGCATTCGAGCCATATCGATAACATAGACTATACAAAGTTTTAACACAAAATCTAGTACATTTATATAAATATATAGAAATATTTTTGAATTGGCCTACAGTTGCCGCCTATTAACTGCCGTTTTACTATTGGTGCATGCAAATTTTATTCGGTATTCATGCGCCTGGTAACTCTTATTTCCTGAATACATTAAATATTTTTATTTGGTTTTTTATTTATGCTCTTTACATGCTAGTTAATATTCTATACATTAATATTAATTCCATGCTACCTAATAATTAGCCACGTGGACAGGTGTTTTTTCACATTGCACACCATCTGATTGCAATAAAGCTCTGCCAAGGGGTTTTGGTCAGATTCTACGTTCCTCGGTTTGATCGATCTCTAGGTCACCGATCCGTGAATACATGTACATAACCTCAATCTTCAAATATTTTATATAATCTATTTATGAGCAATAAACTTCCTTCAAATCCTTTTTAGGTTCTTGTACCATTTAGCCAGAACAAGCTGATGCTATCTAATCTTAGTTATTATCTATTTGGCGATATTAGCCAGTTACTTTATTTTCAGACCTATTACTGTTTCTGTTAGGGCTTTTTATCTGCCCAGATTTAATATTTTACACGCGCCCCTGGGTTTGAATTCAAAATATTTGAGAATCACAATGTTTTTAATGAAAACCCACCCTTCAATACATCGATATACACTATACTTTATTTATAAATTATACTCTCATACTTCTATCACAGTTCGCAGACATATTTGCTGCATCTCCTTTATACCTTTATCAAATACATAACAAATTCTCCTCCTCAACACACATAAAATATCATAAATATAAACTTCTAAACGCACTCCTCCTGACAACACTTAAAACATAGTAATTTTTAAATTCGCCGCTTGCAGGGCTGCCAACCTAACTACACACATTTCATATTCTCATAAATGATTCCTTTTAGACAATAATTTCGATTCACAAAACTTCTGGGCTTATATCTTATAGTATTCCTTAGGTCTTAATATAAATAATTTTCTATACATCAGGTACAATACTTTTCTTTTGCTAATGGCTCTTTGGTTTTTTGGTAGCTTGTATTCACTTTAGGTCTTTTTCAGGTAACAAACGTGGCATAACTAAAGGTAATAAATATAAAACATATAAATAAATATACCGACATTAATAAATATAATAAATAACAATAATAAATAACAATTTTGGGTTACCATACTTTTTCATAATCATATGTTTGCAGGCATTACATATTTGATTCAGGTGGCCTTGCCCAGCTGGTCACTGGTTCTACATAATTTGCTGTCGAATTTCATAACTAACCTAATTGCTGCATTTTTTTCCTTTCAAAGGTAATTAACAATTTTTAAACATACTATCCCCGCTTGTGTCCTTTTTTAGTTGATGTAGCTAATTTAATTACATATTTAAAAATTGTTCTTTTTCTTATTGCAGGCTTCTAATGGTTGGAAGGAATTAAAACACTGGATTGTTGCCATGCGGTCCTATGCCAAGATTAAATTTATTAAGGAAGGTCAGTAATTGGCTTGATAGTGGTGTTTTCCTTGATTACTTATCGTATTTATTTCAAATTCGATGATATTTCATGTAGAATTGTTGTGGTCTTCCCATATCTTTTGACTTTCTGCTTGTAGCTATACTATAGGCCGGTTGGGTTATCTGCTGTCCTATTATTAATTTATCTTTCTCAAATTTAAAGCCCTTGTATCTTGTATACTTTTTTAAAAAATTCCTTGATTCATTAATGGTAGTTCCTTTCAATCCATTCTTATTCCAATCATCATGTAATTTTTAATTCATCTTTCCTCTTATGTTCATTTAATATTCTTGATCTCGGCTCATTATAACTCAATAGGCTTACAACAATAAACATTTTTATAATATTAAATTTCCAATTATCAATCATAGATTCATTTAATACAATAATTTCCATCATATCTACAACACAGTCTTTTATTAATATCACAGCCATTATTACAAACATTACACACCATATCCAAACATTTATTATCTCTTTAATAGTATAACTTCTCATCAGATAGTAGCCAGGTACTTCCATTTTATTAATATAATTCCTTGTTTCCCTCACTCTTCTTAGACACTTTCCATTCTTCATTAGCTCCCACAAGTAATCCAATCTATTGTCCACGCATGAATCGATAGTAGTCCTTCTAATAGCTTCGGTTCTATCCCATTTATTTGATCCGTTTTTCCGGTCACATCGCTGATTGGCTCTCTTAAAGCGTATGTGCCGCGGATGCACGCCGTCGGTCCGCTCCTGTCTTCCACGGTGTCGGTCCGGTGTTCTTCTTTGCCTCTTGAAGCGTGCATGCGGCCGGTATGCGCGCGCGTGGTTCCTCCTTTTCTTTCGCTTCTTCCTCCGTCTCCGGGCCTTGCGATGCATGTTCTTACGGTCCTGTATGCTGTCCTCCTCGTCCTGATATCGGCCGTCCGGTGTCTTCGGGCGCTTCCGTCTCCGGGCCTTACAATGGTCGCTCCTCTTATCCGGTAGTCCGTCCTCTTGGTCCTCTATCCTGGGTTCCTTGGGGTGCCTTTGGTGGGGTCGAATGATGCACGGGTGCGGTGGCGGTCTCTTGAAGCGCGAGTGTGACTTTCAAAGCGGGTAGTATGGTGGCGGTCTCATGATGTGCGGGCTGCTCTACCTGCGGTGATGGATCGTCGGCGGGGAATATAAGGCTCAAGAGGGGTTGATGCTTACAGGGCGCTTTAAGTGCATGGTGGGCGGCGGTTTTTTGTGGTTGGATATTGGGGGTATCATATAGTCCTGGTTTATTAGCTGTAGTTTTCTGTATATCTGATGGCGGGTCGTTGGGTGCTGGGTTCTGGGTTCTTTGTTGATTCAATCCTATTGCATGTGCTAATGTATAATTTGTGCTTACTTGTTGAGGTGGCGGTTTATAATTTCTGTTGTAACTGTTCTGAGTGTGATTATTATTTGAGTTTAATCGATCACGGCCATCATAGTGATTCCTACGGTTGCTCTGCTGGGCAAAGTGGTTGGTTGTGCGATTTTGAAATTTTTCATTATTCCAGTTACCATTTTGCCTGTGCTCATAGCGGCGTTCAAATTGAGGAGCAGATCGGTAGCGATCATATGATACCGGTTCATAATTTTGGCTGTTATGCTGATTAAATTTTGAATTATGTTGATTTGGTGCGTATCTCTGGTCGGAGCGGTGGTTTGATATTGCCATTGCAGACTGTATGCCATATAAATGATTTATCAGCTGCTTACAATCAGTAATGGGTTGTGTGGCGAGTGCCATTCTAACTTGATACGGTAGCTTCTTTAAAATAATACTTGCTAATGCCGATTCATTAATGGGCTCGCTCAATTGAGAATTTTTAAACTGTAGGGCAGTGACGAAAGTGGTACATGCACCGTCTAAGTTAGGGTTGAAATCGCATGATATAATGTCCGCTAGCACGTCCAACTGTTTACTTCTGCTCCAATACTGTTCCAGGAAGACAGCGACAAACTCATCCAATGATGTAAATTCATGGGCTCTACTCCGAAAGAACATCAGGGGTTCGCCAATCAATAAATTAGTCAAACGGAGACGCCAAAAATTCCAAGAGGTAGGTGCAAGAGTTTGTACTAATTTTATCTGATCAATGAATGGTTGAGGTTGCAAATGGCGATCAGTATTATCAAATTTTCCTAGTCCTTGTAATATACTATGTACGTTGAGGTTGTCTGTTTGAATCCCTTGAGGTTGTTGTTGAATATGATTTTCCAATGCTATTATTTTTTCCTGTGTTATCTGCCATTGACTATTATGTGTCATTTTATTTGCGTTTATTTCTTGATTTAATTGAGTCAGAGTGGATTTTTGAATTAGTAGAGTTCCGTTTAAAGCTTTACAGGTTTCTGTATTTTGGTTGATGCTACCTTGCAGTTGGTTCATTTTTGTGGACATATTAATCTGTTTGTTTTGTATTTCTTTAATACTGTTAATATTTTTGTCAACTGTAGTTGTTAAGGCTTGATTGGCAACGGTAATTTGTTTGTGGATTTCTTGGTGGCAATCGGCCTTAATGTTATTTGTTATATCCTGAATGGGTGTAGTGATTTGTGTGGTTAGGTTATCTATCCTTTCATTGAGTTCACATGTAACCGTATCCAACCTTTCCGATAATCCTGCCGTAACTTTATCCTGACTTTCTTTTTGTAGGGTTATCATTGCTTTTAATTCTTCCCTATGATTCTCTACTTTAGTTTCAATATTATCCAACCGTTGTTCTACTGATTTTATAGCGCCTGTGGTCTCTTTCATGCCCTGTTCCACTGTTTGTTTATTTTCCTCTTTTATTGCAGCAATCTCTTTTTTAATCTCCTGCATCATATTATCCATTGTGTTTTGTAACATAATATTGAAAGTACTGCTAGTTTGTTCCATTATTACCTTTTGAAGCGGATCTAACTCTGTGATTGAAAATATACTTTGTTTGCTCAGGTGTGACTCGGCCTCCGGCGATGCGGGTTCTGCAGGCTGCTCCTCGCCCCCTTCAAAGTTGATCTCTACTATCCGTTGATTCAATGGTGTGTCAGCGGCGTCGATTTGAGTGGATGATAGAGGTTGCAGACCTGGTGGATCGAAGACTATCGACCCGACGCTTCCTGGTTCCCTTTCTCGTGGCGTATTGGCATCTACCGTGGTGGGGTTTGATGTGCTTGGAGTCGACGAAGTGGGATCTGTGCAACCGCCGTACATATATGAAACTTCAGAGTTTGCGGGAGTGTGATTCATTATGTCAAATATGATAAATGCTAATTAAACAGTGATAAGAATGATAAGCGAAAATGCTTAAAAAAGAGACACAAACCGGACTTACAGTGAAACAGTGATGTGTAAAGTGTTTGGATACTCATACAACAAGGTATTTATACTTAAGTTTTTTATAATGCTCTAGCGCCCCCAATGTTTTGTTTTGATTTATTCTTGGCTAGTTTACAGGCTGTGACTTATTTTCCAACCGGCTTAAACACATAATATATTTTTGACTAGAAAGTAATAGCAGTTTAGGCTTGTAAAATATAATCTCTCTCTATAGACATGTATTTTTTACAGTACTAATAATATAAAATTTTCTTTAAAACATATAATTTCTCTTTATTTAAAGCTATTGATTCCCCAAAAAGTAATACAAATTTCCCTTCGCCAGTTTTCCTCACAACTCGTATAAGTTATCTATAATTTTCAATATGGTTATTGACTTAATTTCAAATAATTATTCAATGAGCTTGGCTCTCATCATCAGTCCCACGTTGGTACGGCATGTCTTTTATGTCACGTTATTCTTTATATTTAAATAACGATTAGCCTCCTGCTTGGCATCAGTCGGTAAAGCATGAGATTTGATATAATTAGGTCGTGGTTTTCTAATAGTATTCAGTCTTAAAAAATCTTGATAGGCCTAGATATGGGCTTCTCCTATAACTCTTGTAATTCAATAAATAATAATATATATAAAAATGATACTTATACTATAGTGTTGAGGAATAAAAAATAAATTGCACACCATGAACGTTCATACATATATTAAACAATAATGCAAAAAATAAATCGAGGCAAAAATATATATAAAGAGCGATAAAAAATATAATATAAAAATAGAACAATAATTTAAATCAGTAAAATATCACAGGCTAAATTTTATACTCGAGATTTATGGCACGAAGCATTACCATGTGCCTTTATCTTAAAATCATATGCGTTCTTTTGCATGTAGTTGCGATATGCGCTTGCTAATACTTGTCGACTTGGACAATTCAATTAAAATATGTGCTTTAAGATCAGCTTGATAAATTAGCCACTAATAATCCAAATATATATATATTAAAATCTCTAGTACTTAGTAGATTTCTTTGTATCGAATATATATTTTTATCTCAGGGTGCAAGATTCGGCACCTGACGGAATAAGTAGAGCCATTCATCTAGTGAATTAGAGCTATAATAAATTATCGCAAATTGTATTGCAAAAAATTAAATATCATATGCATATGTTTTAATAGCCTAGATTTTGTACTTCTTTGATTTAATAGAAACTTCTGAAATATTGATCTATCTTTTTCTTTCAATGAAATACCTTTAATACTAATTTTACTTGCGCAAGTATTACTCTTATTAATTTCTTAATTTATAATAAAAACCCTTTCGGCGAGCTAGCTTTGATCATCAGATTAATTCGAAGCACTAGGGCGCCCATCACTAATTCAAATTTATCACTCACGTGTCGAAAATCTTCTTGTAAGCCGCCGATGTCGATCCAACTCCATGTGGTCCGGGAATATGGTAGCCGGAATCGTCTCCTCCAAGGGGTTATAAGTTTAATTCAAAATGAAAATGACTTCTGCTTCACAATAGCATCACGAAGTCTTTTAAGAAATTCAATAATTTACTTTAACTTTAACTTTTACAAAATCATTAGTAAGGTACTACGCTCTAAAATATTTGGGGTCCTCTTATGGTGGCATTTGGCTGGCGAGTGCTGGTTCTTCTTTTTCAAGTTTTACAGATCCTCTTTCCGACTTTCAAATTAGCATAAAATTTAAATATCTTAGTCCTCCGCCATTTAGGTTCAAATAGATCTTACAAAAAATGCCAAAATATTGCTTAGATTGTATGATTAATAATTTCTTTGCATTCGAGCCATATCGATAACATAGACTATACAAAGTTTTAACACAAAATCTAGTACATTTATATAAATATATAGAAATATTTTTGAATTGGCCTACAGTTGCCGCCTATTAACTGCCGTTTTACTATTGGTGCATGCAAATTTTATTCGGTATTCATGCGCCTGGTAACTCTTATTTCCTGAATACATTAAATTATTTTTATTTGGTTTTTTATTTATGCTCTTTACATGCTAGTTAATATTCTATACATTAATATTAATTCCATGCTACCTAATAATTAGCCACGTGGACAGGTGTTTTTTCACATTGCACACCATCTGATTGCAATAAAGCTCTGCCAAGGGGTTTTGGTCAGATTCTACGTTCCTCGGTTTGATCGATCTCTAGGTCACCGATCCGTGAATACATGTACATAACCTCAATCTTCAAATATTTTATATAATAATCTATTTATGAGCAATAAACTTCCTTCAAATCCTTTTTAGGTTCTTGTACCATTTAGCCAGAACAAGCTGATGCTATCTAATCTTAGTTATTATCTATTTGGCGATATTAGCCAGTTACTTTATTTTCAGACCTATTACTGTTTCTGTTAGGGCTTTTTATCTGCCCAGATTTAATATTTTACAAACTGTACTTCCGTTGGCTCTATCACTGAAATAATCCAGAACAAGGTATCAACAACAATTTGATATCACCAACGACTGTTCCCTAATTGTAATTTATTTTATCTGTCATCGATGTAGCCAGGTGAGGATTTCTGCCAATGCAGAGTATTGCAATAATTATTATTATGCCAGGGTGGAACAGGAAGCAGCTCTATCTCTCACGCCCATCTCATAAACTGCAATAACTTAATAACACATATTTCAACAATCAAAAAGACACTGTGTTGTATTATAACTTCATAATGAAGTGAAAAAATTCAATGTTGTCCAAATACAACCTGTAATTTGTCGTGGCCGAAATGGACTCAGGTCTCTCAGTAATATTTCCGTTTGCTTTTTACATTCTAATGGATTTTATTGCAATTCCTCTCCTACTATATCCGCAACTAGACTTGGAAGTCACCTGTTCAACTATATGCTAATTTGCTGTACAATTCTGTATGGATGGGCGTGAGGTGGAAAAATGCTATTCCTTTCTCATCTCTCCACAGTCTACATATCTCCATAATGCGAGGAAAAATACAGCCATAAAACAGAAAACATTTCATATCTTACAATAATTATTATCTTCTTAGGAATCTAGGAGACAACCATGTATTGAAGAATCCCTGGGGAATTCTCTATAAAAAAGAGATGAGGAGTATTTATTTGATTTGGAAGATAATTATAATAATAATTTCCCTCCAGCTACTGTCTAAAGTACTCACTTTACTCCCTGAAACATAATACTAAAGTGTCACTTTTTCGCTCTCGGTAGTAAAAAACTGAGAAACTCCCTAGGGAGTAAAAGTGACTCCATTTAAATAACATAGGAAGCATCTCTAATTCAAAAACTCACATTGTAATAGGTTAGAAGGTCTAAGCTCAGATGAGAAAGCGTAATAGAGGTGTCTTTCATTGAGTCAACTGAATTCAATACCACAACAAGAAATTTGAACAACTCATGAAATATATGTTTGTATGATATTATATTCTTATTTTCTAGACGATAAAAATTTAAACAATTTTGAAAATATTTTATTCTATTCAAAATACCAGCCAACAAATATTTTTGATCTGCAATTCAAATCTGAAACGCGTGATCTGGAGTCAGCCATTTTTGGTAGCCGCTCAGCTGATATAATTGTTACAACTTTTGCCGATAGATAGCGCAATCGGCAGTGCCAATCAGCCGACCGGTTTTTATGTTTTAGATTTTAGGTTATGTTGTTAGGAAACATTGTCACCGATACGTAAGTTTTTAAAATGATAAAATTGTGTACATCACGAGCGAAAAATACTTTTTCTCCCTCAGGAAAATTGTTGCCCTCGGCTTCGCCTTGGGCTTCAAATTTTTTCCCACAGGGAGAAAAAGTTGTACTTTTCACTCTTGATATACAAATAACTATTCCTCCCACAGGAAAATTGTTGCCCTCGGCTTCGCCTCGGGCTTCAAACTTTTTCCCACAGGGAGAAAAAGTCGTACTTTTCACTCTTGATATACAAATAACCATTTCTACCTCAGGAAAATTGTTGCCCTCGGCTTCGCCTCGGGCTTCAAACTTTTTCCCACAGGGAGAAAAAGTCATACTTTTCACTCTTGATATACAAATAACTATTTCATTATAATACTAGCAGGTAACCCGTGATTCGCAAGGCTCTAATCAAAAACTTGACAAACTGAAAGCTTGACCTACTGGGATCTTGAAGAATTCTTTATTGATTCATGCAATAACTACATCATCGAAATGATAGGGAGAGAAAAAATAGGCCAATAACCATCCTCAGTAAATTGGGATTCAATATTCAGTGTTTGAAAGTTTGTCTTTCTTTTGTGGTTTCAAATTTTCTCAAATAACTAAATATTATATAGTTTCAAGTGGTAATTGAGTGAGATTAGTCTAATTATCTCATCAATTAACACCATCTAAATCCGAAATTTATAGTTTCCATGTTTATTTTGGACTAAAATTGTATAGAAATTGTACACGTGAAAGAGTAACCTCATTTTGGACTGTATCGCCTAAATTTGGAAGAAAAATAGTAGAACCTTGCTATTTTATCTAACAAATTTATAAAATCAGTGTCATTTGCATAGTGGAATAGATTTATGCAAAATTTCAAGTTAATCAGTCCAGTAGTTGAAACGTGATGATGCATCATTCGTGAATTTATTATCCCGTACGTGTATAAGCCAGTTCTTTCCTTTATTATAGTAACTAGCCGTCAGGCTCGCTTCGCTCGCCATATCCGTCTAGCCAGGGGGCTCCGCCCCCTGGACCCCCGACTGGATTGTCCAAGAATGAGATTAGCAGGCTCGCTTCGCTCGCCTGCATTTTTATCATGTTAGGACAATCCAGTCGGGGGTCCAGACTAAACGTCTGGCTAAACGGATATGGCGAGCGAAGCGAACCTGACGGCTAGTAATGTAATATTCCCAGGATTGAAGTAGCAGTGCCCAATCAATTTTTCCTCGATAAATGCATTTAAATCTTCAACTTGGTGCCAACCTAACAAAGTCAACTCAACTTAATGCCAACCTGACAAAATTATTAATTTAGTTGCCAGTTAACAACTGTTTCGAAGAGGTACTCTATCTAGATTATAGTTCCATAGTAACATATGATAAGGGAATTTCAATTATAATTAAGAGATTGGGAGAAGAAGAATATACATGCTAAAAGACGAACTTTAAACCCTTAAAAACAACCCTTAGAGTTAAAATATTGCCAAAAGATTTCTTAGGGCGCCTCTAAAGGGTCAACTGAACATACCTACCAAATTTGAACGTTTTTGGTCCGGTAGATTTTTAGTTATGCGAGTGAGTGAGTGAGTGAGTGAGTGAGTGAGTGAGTCAGTCAGTGAGTGAGTGCCATTTCGCTTCTATATATATAGATATCGGGGCACCGAGCTTCGCTCGTTATTTTTATTTATTGATAAACAGAACACAATTCTCTAAAATGATCGTTTTTATATTTCACAGCTGGCTATACGTCAACTTATGAGTTTCGGGGATGCGATATTTTGATTTTTCACATACTAACTTTTTTACTATCCACAGCTGTTTCAGCCAAGGATAAATTATACTTTTAATGTCGTTCAGCGAGTTTTCTCAAGGATGAGACCTAGTGCAATCGAATCGTTGTATCATAAACCTACTATGTTCCAAATTTCGTGAAAATCGTTGGAGCCGTTTTTGAGATCTGTTAAACATAAATAACCAGACATAAAAATGGCCAGTTATAAAAATAACCAGATATAAAAATAACCAGATATAGAAATACCCAAATATATTATATAAAAACAGATATTGCTCTCTCAATATAATAGGATTATCATTGATGTCACTATTCAACTGAAAACTTTTCAATTACCATGGGGGAAAATTTGAATCCTATTCCTAATTTCGATTCCCAATTCCGATTCCTATTCCTAATTCCTATTCCTTATTCCTATTCCTAATAACTATTCCCAATTCCTATACCTAATTCCTATTCGTAATTCCTGTTCCCAATTCCTATTTCTAATTCCTATTCAAATTATTCCCATCATTTCTGAGCCACTTCTGATCATCATGAGATACAACCTTCTAGGACTTTCTAGACTATCAAATCCCAATTTTTCAGATATTCCTAACCACTACACATCTCTAAGAATAATTCTCGTACAGCATTATGTTCATACAGAATTGATACGTTATGGACACATCACGATCCAGGTACGTATGTTTGGCGTAGATACGTCGATCTGTTTGTGAGACAGTGAGATACTGTTCCTTACCGTTCTGCCGTTAAATGGATGGCATACCAGATAATAATAACCGGTAAAGTATCGTAACGCGGCTCTCATTGCAGTGTCGGTGAGATTCACCTATTATCTGTCAGCAGTAGTTAAATGGGAAGTAGTTGTATAATTTGATGGTGATACTGAAAATCAGTTGCAGTGCATCTGAGTATGATATCGGTATCAGGGAAATGGGTGGTTGTTGGAGTAGCGGATTCAGCACAAAATGACCTCCTCAACGGTGTCGGACAATATCGGTGCAATCAGGAGATGTAGAGGGAGAAGAAGAAAGAGAAGGATAAGATATAATATTGAGAATAAGAGAATGAGGTATGAAGAAGAGAATATGAAGAGGAGAATGAAGTAGAGGAGAATGAATGAGAAGAGGTGGTGAAGGATAAGGCTTGGAGGAGGAAGAAGCATTCTGAGAAGAAGAAGAGAAAGCAATGAAGAGAAAGGAGAAGAAGGATAATTCAGGAAAGAAGAAGAAGAAGAAGATTGCAGTGAATAATGAAAAGAAGGCAAGGCAGAAGAAGAAGGCGTAGAAGAAGAAAAAGAACGAATGATGAGAGATAATAGTGAGAAGAAAAAAATGAAGTATGAAGTCTTGGTATAAAAGAAGACGGGAAGGGTATAGAAGAAGTCATGGAGTGAGAAGAAGAGAAGAAAAAATGCAGAGAAAGGACAAGAAGGAGTATTCGGAGAAGAGGAAGAATTAATGGGAAGAGAAAAGAGAGAAGAATAAAGAGATAAGGAGAATGAGAAGGAAGAGAATGATGAAGAGGTGATGGAGAAGAAGGTGAAAGGATGAAGAATTCAGAGAAGGAGAAGAGGAGAAATTGTACAGAAAGGAGAAGGTGGAGAATTCGGAGAAGAGGGAGGATTCATAGTAAAAGAGAAGAGAGAAGAATTTGAGATATAAGGAGAATGAGAAGGTAGAGAAGAATGGGAAAATGGTGGAGAAGAAGGAAGGTGAGAAAAAGGTGCGAGGGAAGAAAACGGAAGGAAGAAGAATTGAGAGAAGAAGAAGGAGAAGAAGAGTTCAGAGAAGAAGAAGGAGAAGTAGAATGCGAATAAAGAAGAGGAAGGAGGATTCAGTTATGAAGAAGGTGGAGACGAATGCTGAGAAAGAAGAAATAGGAGGATCCAGAGAAGAAGAATGGATAGAAAGAAAAAGAAGAAGAAGAAGAAGAGAAGAAGAAGATGAAGGACATAATAAGGGAGAAATGAATGAAGAGATGATGAGGAACATGACGGGGGGGGGAGATTCAGAGAAGAGGAAGGGGGAGGAGGAAATAAAGAGGAATTTGCAGGTGGTGGAGAAGAAGAAGAAGAATGCAGTGAAAATAAGAAGAGAGAAAAAATAAGAAGAAGAAGAAGACGAAAAAGAAGTATTCAGAGAAGAGGGAAGAGAACAACAGGAAGAAGGAGAAGTAGGAGGAGAAGAAGAAGAAGAAGAAGGAGAAGAAGAAGAGAAAAAGAAACAGTGAGGGAGAGACAGATAATGAAGAAGAATTCAGAGAAAATGAAGCGAGAGAAGAATAAAACGATGAGGGAAATAAGAAGAAAAAAATTAAGAGGTGGTGAAGAAGAAGAAGAAGGCAGAAGACAAGTAGGAGAAGAAGACAAATAGTTCAGAGAAGAATATGAGGAAGAAGAAGAAGAAGAAGAAGAAGAAGAAGAAGAAGAAGAAGAACACGAAGAAGAAGAAGAAGAAGAGAAATTAGAAGAAGAAAACAACAGAGGGTAAGGATTAGGCGAAGTAGAATGAGAAGAAGAGTTCAGATGAGAAGAATAATCCAAGGAATAACGAGAAGAAATGAGATAGAAGAAACTCACAGAGGTACAAAGTATGTACAGCAAAAAGAAAAGGCGATTATGGAAGATACTCTGGCATTCTCGAAGAAGCATCAGCAACAAAGTATAGCGGTCAAACTATTCTGATACGATATCACGCTTCCAGTATCTTACTTCCAGTTCAATCCGATCTAATACGATCCTGGAAGCATTTACAGTACTGGAGCATGCTGGAGAACAATATCGGAGAAAAATTGCAACCACCGTTATCCTACTATACTCGGATTCCTCCACAACAGATTAGCCTCCTCTACATTTTATAGCCGTCAACACATTATAAGTCAGTAAACCACATGTGAAGATGTCCGCAGAAGCTATCAAAAAAATCTGGTGTGGCGCACTCACACAACTTTCCTTGCTGTTATGAAAATTGATCAACTGACGCTAGTGTTCCCGCGCATCTCAAGTCTACTTTTCTGAGATCTGAGCCAGCTGGTGACAGGATAATAGCGCTGCAGACACACGAAGTCTGCTATCTCTTCATAGTGAATGATTCAATAGAATCAACAGTTGTCAACAGTTTGCAATATTGAATAATCTTATTTTCTCTAACTTCGAGCTTATTTTCAATTTTAGGTGGAAATGTTACAGGACATTAATTGTAGAGATTTTCATGCTCAATCTTTTCCACTTGAAATTTTTTGTTCAAATTGTATCTGAGGACTGATAATTGGGAATCTAAGATTACACTTTGCATTGATGTGGCGGAGCTCCTGAAATTTTTACAGATATGAGACTTGTGGCATTTGATATAGCTTATCAATGACTATTTTAGGTATGAATTTGATCAAAATCGTTGGAGCCATTTTCGAGAAAATCGCAAAGAACCCTTTTTTTGACAACATTTTCGCCATTCTAGCAGCCATCTTGAATTGCATTTGATCGAAATTGTTCGTGTCGGATCCTTATAGTGTAAGGACCTTAAGTTCCAAATTTCAAGTCATTTCGTTTATTGGGAGATGAGATATCGTGTACACAGACGCACATACACTCATACACACACACACACACACACACACACACACACACACACACACACACACACACACACACATATAGACCAATACCCAGAAACAACTTTTTTGGACTCAGGGGACCTTGAAACGTATAGAAATTTAGTAATTTGGGTACCTTAATTTTTTTCGGAAAGCAATACTTTCCTTCCCTATGGTAATAGGGCAAGGAAAGTAAAATGTTTAGAGCAATCATCTCTCGAATTTATTTGTGGATTGTGGGAATTAGTAAGGAATATTCTCGTCTTGAACGTGATACTGTAATCATCTTTTTATTTATTCGATATCTAGGGAATGAGGATAAAAGCTTCCATGGGATAGTCCTCATGACACTGTAATAATATAGGTGATTACAAGATTCTCTTGAAGTGTGGATGAGAGGCATGCTACTTTTGTACTGTTCATTATTACTCCTAGTTCTGGATGAGCGAAATTTCATTATGGAGAGTGTTTCCTTCTGGTGGTAATATGGAAGTTGAGTACCGCACTGTCTTCTTGAGCTAATTTTCTTGGATAAAAACAGACATTGTCTATTAACATCTACTTGAAACTAACAATATAATGGGGTCCACGTTTTGACAGTATATTTGATTAACATTTGTGTTGCTATTCTTGTCTATCATTCGAAAAAGCATAGTGAGTTCAACGTTATAATGGCAGTACATTTGATTAACATTTATGTTGCTATACTTGTCTATCATTTACCAAAGCAGATAGCTATATCCTTTCCTAGCTCCGCAACAATGACAGTTCGTCCCTTCATAATAAAGAAATTTAGTTTATTAATATAGTTTTTTTAATCTATTATCATTTCATAATTTGGAAACATAATCTCTTGACAAATGAAATACAAACACAATTCTTCCGTTGTTGCAGAATCGAAAGCCAAGATTCGAGAAGCGGTTTCAAATTCCAGTTGTAATGTTACGTCAAACCATGGATGAAGGGACTACAGGATTGTTTGCGTATAAAAGGAACACACCTGCAAGATGTCATCTTCAAAAAATTGATGTTACGGTATTTATTCTAAAATTGCATTATTTTTACTATCAAATGATATGAAAAACTTTTTTTGAAGATTTTTTTTCTTAAAATTATCTTTCAAAATTTCCCGTTTCTCTGAAACACTCTGTATAATTGAATATTTCAAACAATGTTAAATTGTTGATATTACTGTTATTGATGTTCATTTATGTTCTGATTATGATCTCTCATTATTTATTAATATTCTCGAACATTCTGAATTCTTCAGTGATACAATATCATCACAGTAGCCTACTATACTTCTACCAATATCTGATCAATTCTTGTAACAGATAACATTTTTAAATATCATGCTACCATTTTGATTGTGAATATTGTGTGTTGAATTTAATCTCGAGGACTGCATTATAACGACTAAGAAAATCCTATAGCTTTTCAACTAGAATCGTATAAAGAACTTCATAGCTAAAAAAATGTTTCCAAGAAATTATTTACAACTGTCCTCATTTGAAAACTATTTCATCCCAATCCAACAAACTTGAATTATCTGTGATGATGGCATTTGACTGTTATAACTACACGTTTCCTCCTGATAATTCAACAAAAATACATTGATTCTGTTACTTTTTCGAAGAAAAGGTCGAATAAGAATAATTTATACGTTTACCCAACATAATACAACAAAAATACTCGGAATAGAGATTATTCTTCCAATTCTTCCAAGGAAAAGGTTGAATAATAATTGATTTGTACCTATTTATCTAAAATTAGCCGCCCGAGTTGGTTTCCGTTCAGGAAGAATGAATACCTGCCTCCAAATGGAATTCAAGATTGAGTCAGGGGTTGCGTGTGTTGCTATCTGAAAAGGGCGACACTGTAATGTAGCAGTTTCATTTAACCAATAATCTGATCTTTGAATGAGCTTGGTTGGTAAACAGTCTATTCTGGTTACTTACAAAGAATTCTCTATTTTATTGCATTCTCGTTGAAGCCTGGTTTCAGAAAATCAGTGTTCAGTTTCTCTCTTCCATACTACGGACTTCTTTTCACCTATTTACTCGTATGCATCTATTTTTCCTTACCTCATCCTATTTGATTTAATTGACGTATTGATCATTTCAATATAATATAATATTCAATTATTATGTTCTTCATGTTATAATATTAAAATTTGTACATTAATATATCATTATATTTATTCAAGTGTCCCCACACAGGGTAGCCTATAGGGAACACATATTATAAATTAGGAAATAATATTGTATTTGCTTTTTGGAATGTATTTGATTGTTGTTTATTTTTTTAAATAAAGGAAAATTTGAATATTTTCTCTGCTTCTATGAATTTTTTGTTCAACTCATTTTAAGGTGAGAAACATAATCAAGGGGTGTGTACAGACTTTCGTTCCGCTCCAAGACCGAACGTCACTCCAGCAGAGCGATTGATGATCGACCGGCGAGCAACAGTGGTTCGACCGGGGAACGCGAGAAGATCTAACATCTTCCGTAACGTTCATGATCGGTGCGAGTAGAGAGCGGAGGCGGAGCGATTGCTGTGCGATGGTGGTACGTGGGCGGTACGAGGGAGGAGCGTGCTCGGTGCGGGTTGGAAGCATGAGTATGTGTACGCAGCTTACTAGAGCATGAAGGTTAATTATATTTTATATAGGAAGTGAGCTATTGTAGATATCAAATTTGTTGTAAAGAATGGGAATAAGAGCAGGTGTTACCCGTGCTCCGCAGCGGTCTGTTGAAAGCACGAACAGGTTGAATTCAGTTCCATTTATTCAACTTACATATAAATTGAATCCAATTGATCACCTCAAATCGGATTTTAAAAAAAACGCCTCCATTCATTTTACTTGCTCACAAATTCAATCCATAGTTGAAAACTCCGAATCGTATTTAGAAAAAACAACACACTCATTGATTCAACCAGCATTCAAATTGGATACAGTTGACCACTTCGAATCTTATTTGAGGCAACAGTCCATTAAAAGTTTTCTAAAAAAGGGTACTAAGGTATTATTTTTTAACTAACAAATCAAGTAACCCTAAAGAAAAACGTTTTTAAAACAACCAATTTGTTATTCAACTTGCATAGCCTACAAATTGGATCTAGTTGACCACTTCAAATCTTATTTGAAGCAACAGTCCATTAAAAGTTTTCTAAAAAGGGTACTAAGGTATTATTTTTTAACTAACAAATCAATTAGCCCTGAAAAAAAACGTTACTGAAACAACACATTTGTTTATTTAACTTGTATACAAATTGAATCTAGTTGACCACTTCGAATCTTATTTGAAGCAACAGTCCATTAAAAGTTTTCTAAAAAGGGTACTAAGGTATTATTCTTTAACTAACAAATCATTTAGCCCTGAAGAAAAACGTTATTAAAACAACACATTTGTTTATTCAACTTGCATAGCATACAAATTGAATCTAGTTGACCACTTCAAATCGTATTTGAAGCAACAGTCCATTAAAAGTTTTCTAAAAAAGGGTACAATGGTATCATTTTTTAACTAACAAATCAAGTAGCCCTGAAAAAAACGTTACTAAAACAACACATTTGTTTATTCAACTTGCATAGCCTACAAATTGAATCTAGTTGACCACTTCTAAACGTATTTGAAGCGACAGTCTATTGAAAGTTTCTTCGAAAAAGGGTACAATGGTATCATTTTTTAACTAACAAATCAACTAGCCCTAAAAAAACGTTATTAGAACAACACAGTCATACTCATTTATTCAACTTGCATTCAAATTGAATCAAGTTGACCATTTCGAATCTTATTTGAAGCAGCAGTCCATTAAAAGTTTTCTAAAAAAGGGTACTAAGGTATTATTCTTCAACTAACAAATCAATTAGCCCTGAAGAAAAACGTTACTAAAACAACACATTTGTTTATTCAACTTGCATAGCCTACAAATTGAATCTAGTTGACCACTTCGAAACGTATTTGGAGCAACATTCCATTAAACGTTTTCTAAGAAAGGGTAGAATGGTATCATTTTTTAACTAACAAATCAAGAAACCCTGAAGAAAAACGTTACTAAAACAACACATAGCCTACACAAATTGAATCTTGTTGACCACTTCGAAACGTATTTGAAGCGACATTCCATTAAAAGTTTTCTAAAAAAGGGTACTAAGGTATTATTTTTTAACTAACAAATCAATTAGCCCTGAAAAAAAACGTTACTGAAACAACACATTTGTTTATTTAACTTGTATACAAATTGAATCTAGTTGACCACTTCGAATCTTATTTGAAGCAACAGTCCATTAAAAGTTTTCTAAAAAAGGGTACTAAGGTATTATTCTTTAACTAACAAATCATTTAGCCCTGAAGAAAAACGTTATTAAAACAACACATTTGTTTATTCAACTTGCATAGCATACAAATTGAATCTAGTTGACCACTTCAAATCGTATTTGAAGCAACAGTCCATTAGAAGTTTTCTAAAAAAGGGTACAATGGTATTATTTTTCAACTAACAAATCAAGTAGCCCTGAAAAAAACGCTATTAAAACAATACATACTTATTTATTCATCTCTCATTCAAATTGAATCTAGTTGACCACTCAGAAACGTATTTGAAGCAACAGTCCATTAGAAGTTTCGTAGAAAAAGGTACTATGGTATTATTTTTTAACTAACAAATCAAGTAGCTCTGAAGAAAAACGTTATTAAAACAACACATTTATTTATTCAACTTGCATACAAATTGAATCTAGTTGACCACTTTGAATCGTATTTTAAGCAACAGTCCATTAAACGTTTTCTAAGAAAGGGTAGAATGGTATCATTTTTTAACTAACAAATCAAGAAACCCTGAAGAAAAACGTTACTAAAACAACACATTTGTTTATTCAACTTGCATAGCCTACACAAATTGAATCTTATTGACCACATCGAAACGTATTTGAAGCGACATTCCATTAAAAGTTTTCTAAAAAAGGTACTATGGTATTTTTTCAACTAAAAAATCAAGTGAACCTGAAAAAAAAACCGTTATTGAAACAACACATACTAATTCATTCAACTTGCATACAAATTGAATCTAGTTGACCACTTCGAATCGTATTTGGGGCAACATTCCATTGAAAGTTTTCTAAAAAATAGTACTATGGTATTATTTTTTAACTAACAAATCAAGTAGCCCTGAAGAAAAACGTCACTAAAACAGCACATTTGTTCATTCAACTTGCATAGCCTACAAATTGAATCTAGTTGACCACTTCGAAACTTATTTGAAGCGACAGTCTATTGGAATTTTTTTTTGAAAAAGGGTACAATGGTATCATTTTTTAACTAACAAATCAAGTAGCCCTGAGAAGAAACGTTATTGAAACAACACATACTCATTTATTCAACTTGCATAGCCTACAAATTGGATCTAGTTGACCACTTCGAATCGTATTTGGGGCAACATTCCATTGAAAGTTTTCTAAAAAATAGTACTATGGTATTATTTTTTAACTAACAAATCAAGTAGCCCTGAAGAAAAACGTCACTAAAACAGCACATTTGTTCATTCAACTTGCATAGCCTACAAATTGAATCTAGTTGACCACTTCGAAACTTATTTGAAGCGACAGTCTATTGGAATTTTTTTTTGAAAAAGGGTACAATGGTATCATTTTTTAACTAACAAATCAAGTAGCCCTGAAGAAAAACGTTACTAAGACAACACATTTATTTATTCAACTTGAATACAAATTAAATATATAGTTGACAAATCCGAATCGTTTTTAGAAAAACAACACACTAATTTATTTAACCAGCATACAAATTGAATCTAGTTGACCAACTGAAACCGTATTTGAAGCGACAGTCTATTGGAATTTTTTTTTGAAAAAGGGTACAATGGTATCATTTTTTAACTAACAAATCAAGTAGCCCTGAGAAGAAACGTTATTGAAACAACACATACTCATTTATTCAACTTGCATACAAATTGAATCTAGTTGATCAACTGAAACCGTATTTGACGCAACAGTCCATTAAAAGTTTTCTAAAAAAGGATACAATGGTATCATTTTTTAACTAACAAATCAAGTAGCCCTGAAGAAAAACGTCACTAAAACAGCACATTTGTTCATTCAACTTGCATAGCCTACAAATTGAATCTAGTTGACCACTTCAAAACTTATTTGAAGCGACAGTCTATTGGAATTTTTTTTTTAAAAAGGGTACAATGGTATCATTTTTTAACTAACAAATCAAGTAGCCCTGAGAAGAAACGTTATTGAAACAACACATACTCATTTATTTAACTTGCATACAAATAGAATCTAGATGATCACTTCAAATCGTATTTTAAGCAACCGTCCATTGAAAGTTTCTAAAAAAGGGTACTATTGAATCATTTTTTAACTAACAAATCAAGTAGCCCTGAAGAAAAACGTTAATAAGACAACACGTTTATTTATTCAACTTGAATACAAATTAAATATATAGTTGACAAATCCGAATCGTATTCAGAAAAACAACACACTAATTTATTTAACCAGCATACAAATTGAATCTACAATAGTTGATCATTGACCTCGAAGCAGCGTTGCATGCTGTTTGGATTGTTTTTCAGCAGGCGTGCTGTGCTGATAGCGTTTGATCTATTTTCTGAAAATTGTGGAGCGATCTGTTTAAATATTCATCCGCCAGAAACTGATATGTCGGCGTTGATATCAATCCGCTGGTCACCCATTCCGAGCTTGCATGTTTGCTTTCATGATATGTGTTAAGGGTGCGTGCTGACAATCTTCATGACCGCAGGGACACGCTCCCGTCTCACAGAATCACTCCCTCTCTCTTACTCTATCTTACTCATTTTTACTCTCTTTCACACTCTAAAATTATCTCTTACATTCTCTTACTCTTTTTAAGTCTACCTTACTCCCCTTACTCTCTTTCACTCTCTCACACTCACTCCCTCTCTCACACTCACTTATTCACTCACTCTCTCTCTCTCTCTTTGGTAGAGAGTTAGTGGGAAGGATAATTCGAATATTCTTTCTGAAGAATGGACATTGATATGTCCAAAGCTCCGCCAATTTATGTAGATGCATAACAATATTATTTATTTTAACTATAGTTATTACAAATTGTTTTTTTCATATTATAGACAGCTCAATAATTATTTTCTTAATTTATATTTTGTAAATTCATCAATAACTTTGTTGTATTGTAAGCTATTGTATATGAGTGTATAAGCCAGTATATATTGTAATCTACATAAATAAAGTATTCAATCAATCTCCCGACCCGGTCGTTTGTTGATGGGAAGGATATTTATTATTTAATATCCTTCTTAGAGAATCGACAATTATTTGTTGAAACACCACCAATTTATGAAGTTACATTACAATTTCATATCATCGCTATTCCAATTGCATGTAATCTTTTTTCTCATTGATTAATCTTCTATACTTAGTAAAATTCGTTAAATAATTGACATTACCGTCATTTAATGTTAATTAGTTTATAAGCCAGTAAATATTGTGACATACATAAATAAAGAAATCTAATCTAATCTCACTCGCCCTCTCACTCCCTCTCTCTCCCACATCTTCTGGTAGACAGTTACTGAGAGTGATATTTTGAATATTCTTTCCAAAGAATGGACATTGATATGTCCAAAGCTCCGCCAATTTATGTATATGCAAAATAATATTATCCATAGCACATAATTTATACGGTTCAATAATTAGTATCATTCACTTTATATTATTGATCTGAAACTTTTCTGTATTGTAAACTATTGTTTAAAAGTGTATAAGACTAACTAACGTTCAAACGAGAGCCAATGAGATTTCATTGTGGGCGGGACTTCCACTCCCAAAAAACAGACACTCCAATATACTCGCTCGTGATTGGCGGAAGTCGACCAATGGGATTGGAGTCTGATAGTTCTCTGAACAGATGCTTGTTTCATTATATAGTTAGGTTGAAATCACTCTTCACTTATATGGGCTACTCAATTCAAATTAATAAAAACAATATAATCACTTTAGTACCCTTTATTAAAAACTTAAAAATATTTTCACGACTAGTTCCGATCAATTAAAATGTCAACATTTAACTTAATGACAACATTATGATAATGCTAACATCTTAACTTGAAAATGACCTATGGTCGAAATAGTCGAAATATTTTAAAGTTTTTTATAAAGGGTACTACAAGTTTTTATTAGTTAGATTGGAATTTATTTTATATCGTCAGCATTACTTATAAATAATTTGTTGAAAAAATAAACTTAGTTGGCCCTTTAGAGGCGCACTAAGAAATCTTTTGGCAATATTTTAACTCTAAGGGTGGTTTTTAAGGGTTTAAAGTTCGTCCTTCAGCATGTATATTCTTCTTATTCTCTTAATTATAATTGAAAAATGTCCATACCATATGTTAATATAGAACTATAATCTAGAGAGAGTACCTCTTCGAAACAGTTGTTAACTGGTAACTTAACTAATAATTTTGTCAGGTTGGCATTAAGTTGAGTTGACTTTGTTAGGTTGGCACCAAGTTGAAGATTGAAATGCATTTATCGCGGAAAAATTGATTAGGCACTGCTACTTCAATCAGAGCTATTCCTGAGAATATTATATTACTAGCCGTCAGGCTCGCTTCTCTCGCCATATCCGTTTAGCCAGACGTTTAGTCTGGACCCCCGACTGGATCGTCCTAACATGATAAAAATGCTCAAATGAAGAATGCAGGCGAGCGAAGCGAGCCTGCTGATCTCATTCTTAGACGATCCAGTCGCCCCCTGGCTGGACGAATATGGCGAGCAAAGCGAGCCTGACTGCTAGTCTATAATATAAGAAAGAATCGTCTTGTACGGGATAGGAAAAACACGATTATCACGTCATCACATCATCACGTCTGAACTACTGAACTGATTAACTTGAAATTTTGCATAAGAATTCCTGACTCACCGAGAATTGTTATTAGCCTATTTTCAGCTCTTCATTATTTCAGTGCGTCAAGTTTTCATCTTGTCAAGTTTTTAATCTGAACCTTCTGGAGCACGGGTTGCCTGCAAGTTACCCCCTTAAGGATGTGCAAAGGCTAAAAATAAACTTTCTACTGGTGATATTTTTCAAAGTTTTCCGATTTGAATAATATCGAGCTATCAAAATGAAAACGTTTTCTCAGGAAAACATTTTTTTTCGATCATTACTCTCTGAGATATATGCGCCTAAAGTTTAAATTTTTAGGACAGAACATTTCAAATTCGTTAAGAGATAAATCCATGACATAAGGAGTATAGATTCTTTATGGTATTGTTGATCTAGTAAAACCGAAATTTTCTAAAAATATCAATTTTTGAGAGAGTTATTCAATTTACCAAAAATTATCGAATATAACTCAACTAAAAGTTTAGCTTTTAACTAATAACTTTTAGTTGTGTTATTTTCTATCATTTTTGGTAAATTAAATAACTCTCTCAAAAATTGATATTTTTAGAAAATTTCTGTTTTACTAGATCAACAATACCATAAAGAATCTAAGCTTCATTTGTCATGGATTTATCTATTACCGAATTTCAAATTTTCTGTCCCAAAAATGTAAACTTTAGACGCACATATCTCAGAGAGTAATGATCGAAAAAAAATGTTTTCCTGAGAAAACTTTTTCATTTTGATAGCTCGACATTATAAAAATTGGGAAACTTTGAAAAATATCACCAGTAGAATGTTTATTTTTAGCCTTTGCACAGCCTCAATATAACTCAATGCACTTCCAATAGAACAGCAGAGGAAATTTCAGCGGCATTTGAGCGAGTTCTAATAAAAGCTCGGTGTGCTTACTAGTATAATTCTATTCCCACACTTTTTATGTATTTGAACACGACATGCAGTCGATTATTAAGTAAATATTAAAAACTTTTACTTACTGACTGGAGTACTTTCAATCGTCTAGCGATCATTTTCTACAGTTAATTCTAATTAAATCACCTTTAATTCTATTCCATTATGAATAGGCCTACTCGTATTACACTGATCCTTGTTGCAGGTACATTCTACTTGATATTCCACAAAACAATAGATCAATTGTATTCAATCAGAGCACTGGCATCAATGGTTAATTGGATACATATTGGTGATACTTGATTGCACATACACAAGGCATGCCCTAATGCATGCCCTAATAAAACGCCGCTAACTAGGTCTCCAGAGATCAGACGCTCCATATTAAATTTCCAATATAGGTCATAATCCTCTGCCGCTTATTGATAGATATTACTACTTGGCTGTATTGGGTTTCGAGTCCAGTGTTGGTCCTGGCATCATTTGATGTAGCATAATTAAACACTGCAAGTCTGTATCAAGCAGTATATGATATACAGGCACATTATATTGTATCACAATGCTATAATATGCATTGAATCTTATAATAATACATACATTGATTAGATCGTATCACAATGTCGGACCTGCATTATTTAGCTCGAAATAATTAAATCTCCGGTTTACTATATGGTAACATAACTGAAATGCCTTATGGATTACTAGTAATACAGATTGAAATACACAATGTTGTCACTAATCTTGTTTGTATTATATTATACACACTACACAGTATTACATTGAGATTAAGAGCAAGAGGTAGATATATAACAGAAGATCTTAACTATTCTGATATGTTATTTCAATATGGAAGCTAGTTTCGTATCATCAAAGATAAATCTAAGATTTCTTGCAATTTCTGAAACTTGGGTTCTCCCAATTCCCATCATTTATGTCATTCTCTGTTCAATATCAGGAATATCATTTTCTGTTCAACTTGAGTATAAATGATTCAAGATTTTCTTCATTAGCTCCCATTGACAGCCCTATTATTTACACAGTCACCGTTTTAAGATGTAAGATCTATATCAGTTCTAGTCATCTAATAATAATTAAGATGATTTTTGATTATGAGTAACTGTAATATACAAAGAATACAGCCTGCTGAAATCCGTTCTCCAAGAAAGATCTATGGCATAAGAGGACCAGGAAGAGGGAGAATATCATGGCTGAAAACCCTGCGTACCTGGTTCTCCAAGGCTACAACAGAACTTTTCAGGATGGCTGTAAATAAGATATCCATATTCAGGTTGATCGTAAATATTAGGAACGAATCAGCACCAGCAGAAGAAGAACTAACTGTAATCAGAGAATTGACACTCAATGAGCTGACCTTTATTAACTTCACCTTAATTCTAGAGTATCAAGAACGATTGTTCAAAATCAGGTTTCGTGTGTTACAATAATGAATATCCCCTGAATAACCTTCTGTTTCTGAGTGTTCAAGATAGCTTCCATAGTCAAACTTTCAAAGTAAATAAAGAGTGATTAGATGATGATTATTTCCTGAATAACCTTTTGCTTTTGAGTGTTCAAGATAGCTTCTATAGTCAAACTTTTAAAGTAAATTTAGAGTGATTAGATATTGAGTAATACATATATGAAAACCTGAATACTCATTGATTATACTTTTGGCATTTACAAATATGCTTTTCTCAGTTATAGGAATAATTTCAATCAAATAATTGTAATTATTCGAAGTAGGCTAGCTGAAACAATTTAACTAAAATTATTCCAATTTCTGGAACCATTATATTCGTAATTATACTAAAACCGATAAGTATTACGAACCTTAGAATAATTATGTAGGAATATCACTCAGTTTTTTGAATCATTAGTTACAAAACTGAACTTTTGATTTGGATAGTTTCAGTTATCCAAGGTATATTCAGTTTTTTAAATCTACATTCACATAATTGAACCCTTAAATTGTGAATTATGTTAATGAATATCAATATTAAAATCAATAAAAGGAGCATCGAGGCCACACACTTTTATTCACTGTTCTACTAAAGCCAACGAGTATTACGAGTCTTAGTGCCGGTTGCACAACAGCCGGTTAAATTTTAACCGCGATTAATTCCACGAGAACCAATCAGAAAAGCCGTCTTTTCAAAAACGCCTTCTTTGATTGGTTATCGTGAAATTAATCACGGTTAAAATTTAACTGGCTGTTGTGCAACCGGGCCATAGAAATATGTAGGAATATCACTCAGTTTCTTGAATCATCAGTCACAAAACTGAACTTTTGATTCGAATAGTTCCAGTTATTTGAAGTGATGTTCAGTTTTTCAAATCAACATCCACCTAATTGAACTCCCAAATTAATGATTATGTTGATAAATATCAGCATTCAATAAATAAATAAAGGGAGCTTATAAGGCAACACACTTTAATTAACTGTTCTACCAAGTGCATACCCTGATAAAAATTTCCATTTGTTTGGAAACTCTCCAAATCCTCCCCTCACCTACAATAATTCTCCCACAAGTTGACGTCAACTCATTACCGTAATATACAGGATTAACAGTAAACTGAACTCATAGATAAATAAAGACCGATTAATAGGATTATCAACTGACTCACTCACTAATCGAAGGAATAATTTAATAATGACTGAATTTTTCTCGCTCACAGAGTTTGGTTGTCGAAGGGTGGGGAGGGTTGTGTAGAGGGGAGCAGGGGAGTGGAAGACTTAACTAATTTATAGCCGAACCGTATAATTATTTGAATATGGCGGTCACATTGTTGAAGCTGAATTTACATACAATGATATTAATAACATGTTTGAAGTAATGCAGCGGCTTGAGTTTGAGTACCTCCCACCCAGTTGGCTTAGAAAACATTTCGCCTCTCATTTTCAAGTTCAAGTACGGACAATAGACTTGTACAACATCTCAAAAACTTCCAACTCTGTCGATCTTCCCTACTCTTCTTATTACAGTAATATAATTCTGATTACCATAATAATCATTAACATTGGTGGACTCCTTTTCTGATAAACGTTGATAATAATTCGAATACAATGATCGAATAAATTTGAGCGCTGTACTCGTGTTTGATAGTCTAATAAGAAACAGTTCAATCGTGTGAGACACTGCGAAAGAGCTTGTATTGAGTTCAAGATTAAGTCTGATAGTCTGATTTCTAATAGTCTATATTTCATAAATGATATACCGTGGGAGCTCATGGGTCCTTAATTATTGGATAATAATTGATTGGATAGGATCATATTATTATTGTAACTTTTCTTGATACATACTATGTGACAAGCCCCCTTAAAAGTGAATGGAAAAAATTTGTAAAGAGTTTTGGAGCTTGTATTATGTTATGAGTCTAATTATTATTATGTTATTGAGTCTAAAGAGAATTGAACTGGATGCTTGCTGATAAATTATTATTATTACATTCCTTAATCACAACATCAAATTAATGATTGGGAGAGAATCAACAGGATAAACCCAAAACTGTTCCTCTCCCTAATTTTGATAAAAATAGTCCAAATGAGGTTATGAAAACACTTTCATAAAGATCACAAAATTTTACAGTCCAAATATACATTATACTAAAAATTTTGTATCTCGGTTGATCAGAAAGATGGAACAAATTATTATTACACTTGAAAATGCATTAATAAATTGAAAAATATTAAAAAAATTGATAAATTCTCATAAGAATTTAATAAATGCTTCTATCATGAGAGCTCGTGAGACTTCTGTCATTGATTCTTGAATAATATTGATTGAATAGGAACTTATCATATATCATTCTAGAATAATTATTGTATCATATTAATCTATGAGAATCCATTTTCCTTTTTAGGGCAACTGATCATTGAACACACAATGGAATATAAGGTATTCATTATACTTTCTCAGGATACTTATTACATACTTTACATAATATAGTGATATTGACAACATTAATTCACATCTTAGGCCAGTATACTTGAGATTCTCGTTTTAAAATGAGAAATGTCAGCTGTTAGTTTAAACCCCGTATGAAACACATTATGATAAAAGCAACCATATCTACAAGTAAACTTGGTTTAGCGTTAAACGTAGATGGCCATTATTCTTTCAAAAAGTATTTTATTTATCGAATACTAATCCTTAGGATATCCTAGGATATCCTTCCTTTACCTACGCAGTTAGTATTGCCTATCCTTCCTTAACCTTCAATAGGAGATAGTTTTTCATTGTATCTTCTTTTCTATAGATTCTCTTCTTTCAGCTCAATCGTTTGATTGGTTGGCAGCCTTCCATCTAAATCTGTCCATTGCTACTCTCTTCCATTGTTCATAGCTCATAGCACCCAGATCCTTCTTCATTTGTCTTAAATACTGTGGCCGGGGCCTCCCACGACCCCTTTGTCAATCAACTGTACCTTCCAGAATACTTGTCGTGAATGCGTCGTGTCTTATTATGTGTCCAATCCAAGAATGTCGTCTAACCTTGAGAAAATTCAGAAGAGATCTTTTTTCTGCCGCCCTCTTGAATACCTCCTCATTCGTAACTCTGTCAGTCCATTTTATTTTGTGCATATGCCTCCAACACCACACTTCAAAAGCATTTAGAGTATTTTCCTCAGCCTTACCAATAGTCCACGTTTCAGACCCATAAAGAGCTATACTCCAAATGCAACTCTTTATTAGTCTCTTTCTTATTTCCAAGGTTAGACTATTTGAGGAAAGAAGCTGACTTTTACTAATAAACATACCCTTAGCTTCTCTGATTCGGCGCTTTATATCCAGTCTATCTTTTCAATCTTCTGATATAATGCTTCCAAGATATTTGAACATTTTACTTGCTTCAGGGCGTAGTTATATAAATCAATGGACACATTCTCTGGGACTTTTGAGCAGACCATTACTTCTGTCTTTATCTTATTTATCTCCATATCATATTTATTCCGTAGAATCTCATGCAAGGTGGTTAGAGCTCTTTCTAAACTTATTTTATTATCTGCTATTATAGCCATATCGTCTGCAAAACGAAGCATCTGAATCCGAACTCCATTTACCTTGATGCCGCTACAGCACTCCTTGCATTCATCAATAGCTTGCCCTATAGATTCTATGTGACAAATTTCCTCGAAAGTCAATAAAACAATTTTCCAAGAGATTTTTGAAGCAATTTGCCTGAGTGATCGCAGGCACATACGGAGATTAGCGATGCGTATTTACCGAATTCAATTAACGGGATAGGTCTCGCGGAGGGTTACACTGCACACCCTGTGTAAGTATCCCATCCTCCGACGGTGGCTCATAGTGTGACATGTCCAATCAATGGCTGTGTCAGCTGAGAGTCCACATGAGTGGCTCATGTTGTGTTGATGGCAAACATACCAATCCCACACGATTATTTTCACACTGCAAATAAACTGTACCGTCGTCAGAGGAGGAGGCTGTAATCATGATTGATGAAATTATAACAGAACGCCGGAAAGTGTTGGTTTCGTTAGGGTGGGGGAACGATACAAACATCCAAATTCAGAGCAGTACGACACGTCACGTCACGACAACGACACGGTATTCGCTCCATCATTGTGTCGCACTGGTTACAATGTGCATTGATAGAGCAATCCAGTGTGTATTGTGACAATGGAACGGAACGAGGTTATTCGCCTGGCTGGACAGTACTAGCTTAGAACACCCTGGTCCAAAATTAACGCCATTGACTGGCCCAACGGTGTAGACTGTAGAGTGCATACAGTGCGAGAATCTAGACCAATCGGGGAATTTTGAAAATAAAATGAAGACACAAGTGATGATGATGATGAGGATGATGATGGTGATGATAATGATGATGATGATGATGATGATGATGATGATGATGATGATGATGATGATGATGATGATGATGATGATGATGATGATGATGATGATGATGATGATGATGATGATGATGATGATGATGATGATGATGATGGTGATGATGATGATGATGATGATGATGATGATGATGATGATGATGATGATGGTGATGATGATGATGATGATTATGATGATGATGATTATGATTATGATGATGATGATGATAATAATGTTGTAATGATGAATGACTGAATTATTATACATTGATGTTGATCGACCGAACGTATTGAGGTCTATGTTTTAACTCGGATTTTCTTTTGTCTGTCTGTATGTAACGCAATTACGGCCGAACGCATTGATAGAATTCGATGAGATTAGGCAGGAATATTCTTCCTTTTTCAACTGCGCGTCGATGTACACACAAAGTTTTTCGAAATTTTTAATTTTAAGGATAATATGGAAAGAAAAGGAATTCTTCCATACTCCGATATCACCGGAGGAATTCTTCCATACTCCGATATCACTGGATATATCATCTACTCTGAAGATAGGATTAATCAGACTAAAGAATTATTCATCATAAATCAGCTGTCGAGTGGATTATTGATTGCATGCAATAGGAGGAATTCTTCCATACTCCGATATCACTGGATATATCATCTACTCTGAAGATAGGATAATTAGATTATTCATCATAAATCAGCTATCGAGTGGATTATTAATTGCATGCAATAGCGCATGCAATTAATATCTCAATGTAACTTGGTAAAAAATCAGCTGCTGTGTGGACTATTAATTGCATGCCTCATTGAATGCAATTTTGTGCACTATTAAATGAACTATTGATTGCATGCAATAACGCATGCAATTAATAACTAAAATAGCATATCTCTTTTCTAGTATAGGGCTACTTGTAATGAAAATAGAAAGAAGAATAAATATCTTAGTACATTTTTTGAATTATTTAATCACAACATATTTCGGACATGATGCCATTTTCATTTTGACTTGAAAATTGCATCAATATCCGAAACATGTTGTGATTAAATAATTCAAATGAGTACTAAGATTTTTATTCTCCTTTCTATTTTAAAAATAGCATAGTAATTTCTCTCGACCTTCCTCGGCTTTGAACTCGGGCTGACCTGTTGCCAGTAAATCTTGAAGGAGATTATCTTTTGATGTTAGCCGTTTTTGATACACCAACCCCAACAGCCATTAGCCGTTTTCACACCGATATCTCGCCGACACGACATACACACAGGATTTACTCTGATGGACAGTATAAGAGGAAGCTGTGGTTTATAACTGGTCGAGTTCTACTGTTCACAGAACTACTAGTAGTGTAATGATGATCAAAAGTTTTGATGATGACTGAAATAATGACAATGATGATAATGATGATTGATTGAAATAATGATAATGATGATGATTGACTGTGATGACTGTCCTTTATGATTGATACTTCTATTGATGACAGTTATTCATCCAAAATATTGCAAGGGAAATGCAATAGTAGGCCCTACTGTATTATAGCTCCCTGTGCGGTATCATAGAAAAACAATAGCATGAGTAGATATCCCATGGTATAGGGTGTTTATGTCGCAACTTTCATTCAAGCCGATAGTCCACGTAGTTATTTCCCGTGAAGCTGTGTGATGCTGGTAGTCTCTCATATTATGCCGTTCATACACTCTCACCCCAACAAAACAGTAAAAACCGACAGCAATTGATAATAATTAACTTGAGATAACAGTAAAAGTTGCGACATAAAAGTCCTATACCATGAGATATCTACTTACGCTATTGTTTATCTATGGCTGTATACTGTAGAAAAGCCATGGAAAATTAGAGACATTTGGAGAAAACAGAGGATGACAAAACATATGATTTCGATTGACTGTGATTGTTGTTTATGATTTATTTGAGTTTATTAGGAGAAGTTAAGACTATCTATGAGTATTCCTAGGTTGGAAACTTTATTCATTTATTCCAAAATAAATATTCGACACCGTAGTTAATCCATTATTATCATTATTCTATTCTGAAGCTTATCCTTTCTATTATAATTATTTTATGTTGTGACTGCTTGTGTTGTCTATAGAACTCCCCTCCATACGCAGACGTTTAGTCTTCGTGGAGGAATTCCGTAATATGGAGTTTTTTTATGTTTCACTTTAAATACTTGAAGGAATAAAAAATATTTGAATTTGAATTTGAATACAGATCCTGCAAGTATCCTGGAATCTTTGTTTCACTCTTTTCTCAAGAACACTACAAGAGGAACAAGGACTGTAGCTACAAAGTCCTTGAACTTTGTCCACCCACGACGAGCAAAATTAAAAATAGTTTTGACATTCACCCACGCATCAGTTTTACATACTCTTCCGTTTTTAAAACATGTTGCTCGTATACTGCACTACATGGGTTGCATTGCATTAATCAAAACGATATGATGGAGCCTAGAATATGTATATTAGTTGCAGCCTATAGTTGATTGAGAATTCAATATAATATCTGAGTTTTGAATAAGACTGCAGTGTTTCCCATGTAGGGGTTACATCATTGTTAGAGATTTGCATAAAACTGTGAACAAATCAGTAAATTTCCATTCGCTTCATTGATGAATTTTATCTCATATTTGTATACGATTACAAAATAAGAATGTGTGAGATTTTTGACACAAAGATGTGCATTGTTAACTGCAGAATTCAAGTTAGATCCTTATGTAGGCCCAATAATAAAGAAAAATAATTATAAGTGGCGAGTGTCTAGTAAAAAGGGGTATTTGCAACGAAATAAGATGAAAATTACTGAGATATTGCAATTATTCAAATGCTAATGAATCAATTATTATTATTATACGAGAATTCAAATTAAATTCTGTAATTCACCTCGAAGACTTCTGCTACTGCAAATATTGACAACAGGGTAAACAGCTAGATGGAAATTCTTCGGGGTGAATAACAGCATTTTATTTGGATTTTCGTTTATTAATAATTAATAATTCATTAGTATTTGAATGGTCGAAGGATAACAAAGAGATTAATTCTTTTCGTACTGCATGCATCATCACTTTTCACCATATAAACATCATCAATATCAAATTTTCAATTCCAATTTTATTTAAGATGCTTCAAAAGTTTGAAGCAAGATGCTTTGAAAGTTTCAAAGCTTTCGATAAGCTTTGAAACTCGGTATGGCTCCATATGGCCATCCAGCTGATTTTACAATGTTTTTCAGATTATTTATATCTTTTCTGTATAGGGCTACTTTTATAGAGATAGAAAGAAAAATAAAGATCTAAGTACCCTTTTTGAAAATATTTAATCACAATATGTTTCGGACATTGATGCCATTTTCAGCTGATTTAGTTTGTTATATTATTATTATATTATTATTATTATTATTATTATTATTATTATTATTAATTATTATTATTATTATTATTTTATTATTATTATTATTATATTATATTATTATTATTATTATTATTATTATTATTATTATTATTATTATTATATTATTATTATTTTATTATTATTATTTGTTCATTGTCATTGCAAGCAGTACGAAAATAACTAATTCCTGTCTTATTCTGTGACCAATCTTGATAAATAAGTTACCCTTGAAATTTTGATAAAATTTGCTAACTCTTTTGTGTCATGTAATTTCTTTGTAAAGTAAACGGTTTTCATGAAATTTGCAATAATAAACTTAAAATGGCTGCCATTTTGTAAATTTACATCGAAAATTTTTCATTCCACTTTTCAAAGTTGAGTCTTCATAGCATAAATATTCATACCAAATTTCAGATCAATACAACATTTCGTTCTTAAAATAGAAATTCCCAAGTGAAAAAAACAAAAATGGCAGCTATAAGGATAACCGTTGAGTTTTGGACACTTCAAATACGACATTTGTAGTCTCCTATCATTCAGGAACAATACCTTAAAATTCTCGACACTACTTCTGAAACATTCTGTATAGGAGGCAGTCGTTGAGTTTTGGACACTTAAAATACGACATTTGTAGTTCCCTATCATCCAGGAACAATACCCTAAAATGTTCGACACTACTTCTGAAACACTCTGTATAGGAAGCAAGTGGAAGGAAGCCTTCAACTGACAGCATTAATTAAATGGGGAGCATTGATGCTATTAAATTAGGAATACTGACAGTAGAAAGTATCTCTAACTTTCAATAAATTTGTAGTTTTTGACAATTTCTCAGTCTCCTTATTTAGTATAAAGTGGATCTTACCTTAGGAGACAAGTTGAAGAGAGACTGCCAGGGATATAGAGGAGTCTGCACGAACTCCTTCAGATAGAATCTAACGTACTTTGCCGGCTCCAGCTACCAGTCCAAGTAATTCGCTTAGTTACTAGACTTCATCCTTGCTATCTCCTCTTTTGCGTCATTAAAGTTTGAAAAAGTTTGCAGAAAAACTTTTCTCTCCTTCTCGGCTCCAAGCGACAATGGAACGTGCATTTTACAAATTTTGTCACTCTTGCAAAACTGTAAATTAATAATGTTTCCATTGTTTTAGCTTGATGAAAAAAAGTGTTTAATCATGATCCCTTAAACTCATGCTGTATTTTTCATTACCCAGGAGAGAAAGTTGGGAGCTGTTTTTTGTGTGATGAAACAAACATCGTGCAAGAAATCACTTCTTTTACTTCTCTCAAGACTTTTCTTTGAAAAAGGTCTTAATTGTCTTAATTTTGAATAGAATCCTATTATTCTATTTGAATCTCAATGAAGAAGAGTCTTAGCTACAATACTATATTAGCTATAAGCTTAGCAAGCTTGTTGCCTACAATACTCATTAGATCTGATTGCAGTGAGTTGAGTTCTAACTTAGTGTTCAACATTGAAGTTTTTTGATGGAATGAGGAAGTAAACATATTCTTGTAACAATTATTAGAGTAAATGGAGTGGTTATGAGTTGCAGGAGTATTAAAAAAAGGAATAATTTATGATTTTTTTTGTTTATCTAATATGAATAGATTATATGGTTGAAGAATATGCTTTTAGAATTCAGAAAAATTTTTGACCGAGCGAAGTGAGGTCTAAGATTCAAGTCGACGGTTTGGCATTTCTCTTAATGTTTGAATGTTCAAATGTTTATATGTTTATAAATTTATATGTAAATATAAATGTTTATATATTTACGGCGAAACCCGATAATAGATTTCCATGAAATTTGACAGGTATGTTCATTTTTTAATTGCCCGTCGACGTATATACAAGGTTTTTGGAAATTTTGCATTTCAAGGATAATATAGAAGGAAAAAGGAGCCTCCTTCATACGCCAATATTAGAGTAAAAATCAGACTATAGAATTATTCATCATAAATCAACTGACAAGTGATTACACAGATGTGTGGAGAAGCCAGTCTATTGCTACTATTTCCATAAGGTCTATAGTTTCAATCAGGTACTTGTGGATGAGAATACTGCGTGAGGTCCACTGTTCACAGAACTACTAGTATGAATAGATTACATGGTTAAAGAATATGCTCCTAGGATTCAGAAAAATGTTAACTTCTTGTGAAAGAAATCCATTTTGCACTCAACCTCAATAGTCTTGGTCTGCATGTAACAATTTTCAGAACATTTCAACCGAGTTATATCCTATAAGCTTGGTAGACACCGAAAAAACAAGTAGCCAATGCAAAAAGGTGGTCCCCGATTCGAGGTCACGGCCCGAAAAAGTAAATGTATTCTGCAGTTGCTAATGAAAATAAAAAACTACTAATGCGGCTCCGATAGCCCGCCAAAATACAATAACATTAAATAACATTTGTCTCATTAGGACGATAAGATAATATCGTAAAACACGGTCTGCCTTATTATGAAGCGACTCCAAAAGCCTGATCACAATATCACACCGAGACAAACAAATAACCCGGAGAATCACAAATAAATAAAGTGCGAGAACTGAATACTTTTTAGGACACGACTGGTCGTATAATATTTTCGGCGGCGTGATGCTATTGAGTACAAATCAGTGGTGGGACGTGAAGTACAGCCTTAAAGATGATTTATTTTTATTCATTCTACTATTTCAAACCAGAAAATGATTCATTGAATTGTGATGATATTTCAGGACTTGTGATATTCATTAAAATGACTCATCATTTAGGGATCATTTTGAAACAACTCAACCAATTTGAGAGTGATTCCAATCTTCTTGAGAACTAATTTTATATTATATTCTTGATATTCTGTTGTTATAATTGTATTACTACAGTTACTATTATGAACATACACTGACTGTAGATATTGTGACGATCCATTATAGTGGCTACTTCAAAAACTAGTTCTTTAAATCATATTATGAAAAATCAAGGCAGAGGCAGCAAACAATCTCGAAATGAAATAATTATCAACGTTACCGTTACTGATAACAATATCAAATTGAATCAGTCTCTTCCAGTAAACCAATTGTCACAATATTATCACAGACAACCAGGATTAGATCTGTATATTAGTTTGAAAACTTATGAACACCTCATAGTATGCAAGTGATTTGAGTTGTTTGGATTCTAGAGTGTAAGAGATGGAAGTAAACTTTGTAGTAGTGGGATGATTTTTTAAATAAAGTAAAACATATTTTTTCTATTAATTCATTCACGATACAAATGACACTGATGTGATAACATTGAAAGATAAATAATAAGGTAATCCTTGTGCTATTTTTCATCCAAATTTATAGGTGACCAAGATAAGGTTATAATATTCTACGTGTACAATTTCTATACAATTATGGAATGATAAAATTCATGTATTAGATCTATGAATAGGAATAGTATTCTTGAATTGAATTATTGAAACAATCCATTTTGAATTGTTATATACATGAATAAATAAGTTAAGTATATTACCGTTATCGTAACACTAGGCAACCGTTACACTTCTAATAAGTCTATTGGTCTCATTTGCTCGAAATTGAATCTAAATATCCTGATTTCTTTTCTCCATTCCTAGATAATTCCACATCCTTTTTCTCATCAGGATGACAACCTGATTGTTTCTTCAATGAATTAACATGTACTGGAAGATGGAGTATTGAATTTCACAATTCAAAGTACAGAGATACATTGAATAACGTCATAAAATAACAAAACACACAAAAACATTCAATAAGAAATTCAACAAAATCAAATCTGAAAAAATTATTCAGATGAATATAAGGACAATCCTATCAGATATTTCTTCAGCTTAGCTCTAAAAATCATCAATTTCTCTATGGACTTTGAATTTATTGTTAATAACAATATTATTCTAATGATGCGACACAATCAACTTATTGGTTATTTGCAACATTATTATGTATTATTTGTGAATAATCATTCCTTCTTTGATTTGATATCATCACATTCTGTTTCTACCAAAATATAGACTAATAGACTATAGTCTATCCGATCAGGAGCCTATCAATTCCAATTTGAGACACAATCAACTCATTGTTTATTTGCAACATACCATGTATTATATTTGTGAATCATTATTCTCGCATTTATTTGATATCATCACATCCTGTCTCTACCAAATAGTCTAACCGATGTGGTGGCTATCAATCCCAAAATAAGTAACAAATAATTCGACTTTTCAATCTCAATTCATTCATTTCTCGATCAAAACCAAGATAAAGATCTAAGAATAAGATCAAAAACAAGTTTCCAGCGAAATAGTAGCCATCCACGAAACCCTTCCACACCTTTTAGGCTACACAATTAACACTGAATTATTCAGTCCACTGTTTTGCGGAACTGGAGCGATTTAGGAGTCTGCAAAGGCCGAATAATCAGATGGCTGAAATGCGAAACAAGATTGGAATCGGGGACAGATCGAATCGCGATAGTGGTTGGTGTCCAAGGTTGGTGCCCATGATTGGTGTCCACTGATGGTGAGTAGCTTGCCGACTAGTTGTCCATTATAATGGCCTGAGGTTTGCCACCACACCGGTCTGTCCAACACAATGAGCTGATGCATGCTGCTAACTGACAATAAACTAGAGATGGACGTTGATTCAACGTGCCTGTTGAATCAACTGGGCTTGTTCACCAACGATTCACGTTTTTCAACGTAACTAGTTGAGGGTTTACTATGTTTTTAAGTGACTGCATTGGTCGAAATAGTATATTTTCGACTTCAGATGTTACTAAAGATGACACTATTGGTGTTGGAACTTGTATTTAATTTTTATAATTTTGTGTATAACGTCTCTTGAATATTGGTGCCTATACGCTTCAAATTGGAAAAGTTTCGGGAATGTAGCCTACTTGTTGTATCATCTCATGATTGATAAATGAGTGAATATTCGGTGAAAAATAAAAATGAAATTGATTAGTTTATTCTTTGTATATTGAGAGAGGGCAATCAAGATTTATTTCATCATTTGAAGTATCCTATGTGATGAGCCAGTTACACTCATAAAACAATTTTTGTTCTCCTTATGGGCTCTATCAGATAAAAGTTATTTAACGGAACTTGACAAACTGTTCAAAAATTATTTTATGAATTCTAATAGTGATGAAAAACGCTAAGGGAACTTTATAACGCAGAACTCAATGAACGATTCCATAAAATTCAAAGCAATTCAGTATAACATATTATATAAGGTAGTCTATGCCTCACTTTAATATCATATTGTTAAAATAGTTTCATTGTGAGTTGTGAAATACTTGATATACTCTCAGCTGACATCAAATATAAAGCTTGAATCAATGAACAGCTTCATGAGATAGAATATAACTTACAGCATTGGCTGGTTTACTTCTTCTTACTTTGAAAGCATTGTTTCAATTTAATTTCTACTTATGTATTTTGTATTTTGAGGAGGAAATAAATTCATTTATTCAATAATAGCTACTGTAGTCTCCATGAGAGACATTACACTATTACACTATATGAACATTATATAACATTACAACAGTACAGTATGAACACAGACCTCAAAAATGTATGAGAAAATTTCAATTATTAGAAGACAAAATGGAAGCCTAGTGGAGACATTCGGTGCATCAGCCAATAGGATTGCGTGAATAGTGGGAGTGTCCTCCTCCTCTTCTGTGATTGGTGGAAAGTGTTTTATGACGTAAACGAAAGGAGTTAGTGTTGAATCCGTCATCCAGTAATAGAATTAAAGTTTGAAACGTTTTTGAACAACAAACTCCAACTTATCATTATACATACTGTATTATATTTTGATGGAGATATATTGTTGTATATGTTCCTTTCTTTTGTTTCAGTGATTTCCGGGAGATTCCATGACCAATGAAGATGCTAAAATGACAGTAGAAGAAGAAAAAGACGAAGAAGAGAAAGAAAAAGAAGATGAGGGAGAAGAAAAAGTGAGATTTCTGGGAATTGCCTTCAACAATGATGATGGTTAAGTAGAAAAACGCTTAAAACCTGCTGTGGTAAAGTAAACTATTCAACGGGTTCGTAAACTAGTTATCTCCAATCGAAAAACAGTTTCGCGCCGTTGACGAAGTTGAAATCGTCAACGACACATCACTACAATAAAGCTTGCGATCACACAGTGACAGAGACAGTGACAGTGAATGTGACAGCAGTGTGTGGCATACAATGACACACCGCCTCCAAAACAGCAAACAAAACTCATGAAAGAAACAACCACTGTCTCCTCAATAATGGAAAAGGTGGCCATTATCTCTGATTGATAGATTGATTGTTTTATTGATCGAGCCTTCGCTTTCAACGCGCGTTTATAGTCGACGAGATCCACGACAAACTGTCATCATCACTTATAGGTCTCTCACATTGTTTCCCATTCAATGTATGCTGACAGTCTTTCGTGAAGCTGCCTGCGTTCTCTCACGACACAAATAATTCGAGATTCAACGACATCGACGAGAATTTCATTCTCTTGTAAATTTCGCTTTCAGTATCGACACTTCTTTGTCATATCCTTGGATCGACCTTCGGATAATGTGTTCGCTGTTCACTGTTTCGCATACAAGGTTCAGCGGCTAAAAAATGAATGGATTAGATTAGGGTTGGGAAAAATTCCTATCAGAAAGAAAAAATCTCTGTTAGTACTTGCCTACTTCACATGAATACCACCTCAATATTAATAACGGTTGGAATAATTCTGTTCATAGTATAGTAATATGATAGATTCAGTCAAAGTTAGTAGACAGAAGGTTGGTAACTCATCTATAGTATTTTAGTTAAAATGCAATTGGAGTGGGGGAAATGTAGTCGTGACGTAGGCTGTAGTTCAGAGTAGGCAAAATATCGCATTCTTGAGAATCATACGGTGACGTATAGTCAAATTATATAACACAAACATTTTCTGACATGCAAGCTTTCTTTACAATAATTATTATCAAAACATTAAAATAATACAAGCATTTTGCCATATAAAAGCAAAAACCCTACCTCCTAACCATCCCTTTCTAACCCTTAAGGTTTTTTCATCTACTCGGTCGTGTTTATTTTTTGTAGTTTGGCTGTACATCATCTTGTGAATTTCGTGGATGAGATATTTTGATTCTCGTAGAACATGTGCTCGATACCAGCATGTGTTCAGTGCATTTATATGAATGAAATTTATCGGATTTTTCGGGATCGGTTTAAATTTTTATGTAGGATTTTTTATGGCTTAATCTGAAATTATAATAGTATAACGTTGTCCACTAACGCTTTTCCAGCTTATTAACTTTTTCGTGTCACGTTTTTAGATTCTTGAAAGACTTTTAACTTCATTTTATTCATACAAGTTGAATGAACTTGAAATATTGATCTACATCATTAGAATCGGTGATTCATTCGCTATAAATATGGAGAATTTCACAGTTTCAGATCAATCTTGAGGGGATTAAATGACGATGTTTTTGAAGATACAGTGAATAAACTGTATGCTCAGTGTAGTTACTCTATCATATTTTTACTACACGTGACGTCACGCCGGCGTTCCCCCCACGACTTTGAATCTTACACCTGTGAGTGATCAACCTTCTGTCTACTAACGTTGAGATTCAGTGGCATTTTTCAATAGTGTGAGGCAAAAACACAGTTTGGTGCAATATTTTTATTCTTCGCGGTTTTCAATCTCATTAAATTTCAAATGCTGGTTTGTATATTTCTGGACTAGAAATGCGATTCAAAGTGAAGCAACATAACCTAATTTTTTGCTGTGTATCGAAATTCTGGAAGGGGACAGTTTTGGGCTAGGCCTGTTGGTCCTTTTCTGGTCATGTATTTGATTTGTGTATTATGAAATGTAAATAAATAAATGAATAATCTATTTATAAAATGTAGGGGATGTGTGATAAGAAGCAAGAGTGTGAGATAATATAAGTTAATAATCTATTCAAAAAAATGTTGAATGAGGGGAACAAAAGATCTAGTTTTTTATTCAATAATATTTCTGAAGGAACGTTTTTCTACGGAATAGACCCAAAATTTTTCTTAATTGAGTGGGAATTTGGAGTTTGTAAAAATCGAAATTTGTGAAGCAAGATACCATGACAATATAAAAGTGTGAAGTTTTCAGCTCAAAATTTTCTAGTTTCATTCAAAATTTTAGAAAAATTTAAAAAAATTGACGAAGTCCATGTATTGATGTAAATATTTTATGACCAATAAAATTCTATTCTATTCTTTTTAAATAGATAAAAATAACGAGCAAAGCTTGATGTCCCCATATTACTGTACTGTATTAACCAAAGACCTTAAAGAGATATAGACCCACAATGCCAATGCATTCCCATCGATAGCTCTTACTTGAAATTGAAGGCCGCCATTGGAGTATTTCAGCACACGAGATATTATATATTTGTAATATTATAGATTACAAAGGCATTGGTATGTAATAATCTTATAGGTTGCCCCCTCAATGGCCGATTTCAATTCCAACTACGACACTAGCGCTGCATGTGAGTCTTTAAGGTCTTTTTGTATTAACATAATGTAACATAAATAACCAAAAGCATTTAACCATGTACAGTATTGACAACGTTAGTAGACAGAAGGTTGATCACTCACAGGTGTAAGATTCGAAGTGGTGGGGGGAATGCCAGCGTGGCGTCACGTGTAGTAAAAAAGTGATAGAGTAACCACACTGAGCATACAGTTTATTTACTGTAGATTCAAATACATCGTCGTTTAATCCCCTCAAGATTGACCTAGAACTTAAAAATTCTCCATACTTATAGCTCATTAATCACCGATTCCAATGATGTTGTTTAATATATCAAGTTCATTCAACTTGTATGAATAAAATGAAGTTGAAAGTTTTTCAAGAATCTAAACACATGACACGAAAAAGTTAATAAGCTGGAAAAGCGTTAGTAGACAACGTTATACTATTATAATTTCAGATTAACCCATAAAAAATCTTGATAAACCAATGCATTTCAATAAACCGATCCCGATAAATCCAATGAATTTCATTCATATAAATGCACTGAACACATGGTGGTATCGAGCACATGTTCTACGAGAATCAAAATATCTCATCCCCGAAATTCACAAGCTGATGTATAGCCAAACTACAAAATATAAACACGACCTAGAAGATAAAGAAACCTTAAGGGTTTGAAAGGGAAGGTTAGGAGGTGGGTTTTTTTACTTTTATATTGCAAAATGCTTGTATTATTACAATTTTTTGATAATTATTGTAAAGCAGAAACAGAAAAAATGTTTGTGTTATATAATTTGACTATAGGTCACCGTATGATTTTCAAGAATGCGATATTCTGCCTACTCTGTACTACAGCCTACGTCACGGCTGCAGTTCCCCCACTCCAATTGCATTTCAACTAAAATACTACAGATGAGTGACCAACCTTCTGTCTACTAACTTTGCAGTATTGATACTTTGCTCTATAATGTATCAGATTTGAGAACAATCGTTGCGAAAGTCATCTACCAAATTTAGTAGATTAGTATTGGGGACAACAGAACGCTAAATCCAGCCGTAGATTTGTGAAATTAGTTCACAATACCAACAACATGCAACGAACGGGTCACAAACGACAATTTTTCGAGACCGGCAAGTGCTTGAAATTCCGTGCGAGATTATAGCCGCTACCAGCTGTGAATCAGCCTTACTGGTTACTGGCATCGCATTTTTTCGCTTTTGCGGCAGTTACACGTTCACTACAGCAGTTAGCGTTTCAGTTTCAAACAGTCAGCATTCCTAATGCATTTACACCAGGGCTACCCATCCAAACAATACCGTCAGTTTAAACCGAGTCTGACCAAAGCAACGTTCGTGAGATTAATTCACACGTAATCCCTGCCTTCTAATTTGCAAACGGCACACCAATCAACTACTTAGCTCAATAGCCGTTATCGCGCGTTATTCATTCTTAAACGGTGCGTTATTTTTCAACTACACACCTTCGTTAGGATCGACTCGTTATAACTCGGCTAGTGCAATTCTGAACTGTGAAATGGGGCCTAATGCCTCGAGATTTATTCGTATGGAAACGAGTTGCATCTGTTTTATCTGATGCATTTTTTTTTGTAATAATAATAATAATATCGAGTGACCTGGCTTGCTCAGGTCTGGTGTCAGAGTTTTCAGGTCGCAACTGATCAATTTCAGGGCCTCTGACATGACCTATCGACATTTTTTGTAATATCTATAATATAATAAAGGAAAGAATTGGCTTATACACGTACGGGATAGGAAAATGATGTTTGACGCATCATTACGTCTAAACTACTGGACTGAAATTAACCTGAAATTCTGCATATAGATTCTCAATTAACTGAGGATGGTTCTAAGCCTATTTCAAACTTCCTAGGTTTCCATTTGGTCAAGTTTTCAGTTTAAGTTGGTTCTCGTCTGCACTACTGGACTGATTAATTTGAAAATTCGCATATTACCGAAGATGTTTGCAGGCCTATTCTAATATATTCAAGATTTCAGTAGGTCAAGTTTTCAATTAGACCCTTACGAACCATGAGTTACCTGCTGTTCGCCCCTTTTAAATGATTCTCAAGAAATTCTTCCCATTTCTAGAAAAATCTAAAAAAAATTCTAGATGAATTCACCAACAAATGACCAATAAATCGTTTCTCATCAGGAGAGAAGACCCATCTGAGATATTACAGTGAAATTAGCTTCTTCCAAGTCAAAATTTGAGATTTCACAGTAAATATAGCTCCTTCCAAGTCGAAATTTGAGATCTAACAGTAAATTTAGTTACCTCCAAGTCGCAATTTGAGATCTAACAATGAATTCAGTTACTTTCAGGTCGAAATTCAAGATATCACAGTGAATTTATTTACTTCCAGGTCGAAATTCAAGATATCACAGTGAATTCAGTTCCTTCCAAGTCGAAATTCAAGATATCACAGTGAAATTAACTCTTTCTAAGACAAAATTCGAGATCTCACAATGAATTCAGTTTCTTCGAAGTTAAGATTTGAGATCTCACAGTGAATTTAATTTCTTCCATGTCGAAATTTCAGATCTCACAGTAAATTTAGTTACTTCCAAGTCGAAATTTGAAATGTAACAGTGAATTTCAGTTTCTTCCAAGAAGAGATTTTAGATCTTACAGTGAATTTAGTTCCTTCCAAGTCGAAATTTGAGATCTCACAGTGAATTCAGTTTCTTTCAGAGTCGAAATTTGAGATCTTACAGTGAACTCAGTTTCCTCCAAGTCAAAGTCGAAATGTGAAATATCGTAGTGAATTTACTCTCTTCCAAGTCGAAATTTGAGATCTCACAGTGGATTTAGTTTCTACCAAATCAAAATTTGAGATCCAACAGTGAATTCAGTTTCTTCCAAGTCGAAATTTGAGATATCACGGTGAATTTACTTTCTTCCAAGTCGAAATGAGAAATAACACAGTGAATTTAGTTTCTTCGAAATCGAAATTTGAAATGTCACAGTAAATCTAGTTTCCTCCAAGTCAAAATTTGAGATTTCACATTGAATTTAGTTTCTTCCAGGGCAAAATTTGAGATCTCACAGTGAAATTATTTGTCTCTTACAAGTCTAAATTGATAGTCGATTTCCATGTTAGTTTCCACACATGAAAACTGAATCTCCTCTATTATTTGACTACAAAGTTGTACACAAACAGCTTACAGTTAACAGCAAGGAGTTTTGAGACCTTACAGTGAATTTAGTTTTTCCAAGTAAATATTTGAGATCTCACATTGAATTTAGTTTTTTCCAGGTCAAAATTTCAGATCTCATAGTGGAATTATTTGTCTCTTACAAGTCTAAAATGATAGTCGATTTCCATGTTAGTTTCCACACATGAAAACTGAATCTCCTCTATTATTTGACTACAAAGTTGTACACAAACAGCTTACAGTTAACAGCAAGGAGTTTTGAGACCTTACAGTGAATTTAGTTTTTCCAAGTAAATATTTGAGATCTCACAGTGAATTTAGTTCTTTCCAAGTCGATATTTGATATCTAGTGAATTCAGTTTCTTGCAAGTCTAAATTGATAGTCGATTTCCATGTTAGTTTCCACACATGAAAACTGAATCTCCTCAACTGAATTTTACTACAAAGTTGTACATAAACAGTTCACAGTTAACAGCAAGGAGTTTGGAGACATTCCTATTGTGAGGAAAGTGCAAAGGAGACCAAAGTGCTGAAGATGAGACCTTTCCGGTTTAGCGACGAAGTTGCAGCGGCTCCGGATAAACCGGACAACGAATTTGGCGGTCACCAGTCCACACGGGACGGGGACGGGACGGGGACGGGACGGAACTCTTTCGACAAAGTCGTTTATCAAACGGGGATGCGAGCCAATTTAAGTGGTCACCAAATCTTCGTTTTCTTCTTCTTCTTCATCTTCTTTGTATCTTCTACTCTGCCTTATTATATTCTTCTTCTTCTCCGCCACTTTCTTCTATTTCTTCTTTTCTTCTTCTTTTTCTTCTTCTCTTCTTCTTCTTCTTCTTCTTCGTCTTCTTCTTCTCTTCTCTTCTTCTCTTCTTCTCTTCTTCTTCTTCTTCTTCTCTCTTCTTCTTCTTCTTCTTCTTCTTCTTCTTCTTCTCTTCTTCTTCTTCTTCTTCTTCTTCTTCTTCTCTTCTCTTCTTCTTCCTTCTTCTTCTTCTTCACATTTCATTTTTTCTCAGTCAATCTTACCATTTATTTATCAATTCAATTATTGGATTGATCTATAGTAATTAATATTATCATAAACCGAAAGAGGAAAAGTTATTAATTGCTCTCCATTTTCTTTTTGTTTCTTCTAACTCCTTTCTCTTTTTTTTTTCTTTTTCTTCTTCTTCTTCTTCAACTGCATTTTCTCCTGCGACTCCAACTTCTTCTTTTCCTTCTGCTACTTCTCTTTTATATTCTCGTTTTCATACTCTTTCACTGTGTTTCATAATTCTCCACACCATCTCCCTCTTTTGCTACTCCTGCTGTATCGCTTCCTTCTACTCCTCCTCCTCCTCCTCACCATTCTTCTTCTTCTTCTTCTTCTTATCTTCTTCTTCTTCTCCTTCTTCTTCTTCTTCTTCTTCTTCTTCTTCTCTTCTTCTTCTTCTTCTTCTTCTTCTTCTTCTTCTTCTTCTTCTTCGTCTCATTTCATTTTTTCTCAGTCAATCCTACCATTTATTTATCAATTAAATTATTGGATAGTAATTAATATTATCATAAACCGAGAGAGGAAAAGCTATTAATTGCTCTCCATTTTCTTTTTGTTTCTTCTAACTCCTTTCTCTTTTTTTTTTCTTTTTCTTCTTCTTCTTCAACTGCGTTTTCTCCTGCGACTCCAACTTCTTCTTTTCCTTCTGCTACTTCTCTTTTATATTCTCGTTTTCATTCTCTTTCACTGTGTTTCATAATTCTCCACCACCATCTCCCTCTTTTGCTACTCCTGCTGTATCGCTTCCTTCTACTCCTCCTCCTCCTCCTCACCATTCTTCTTCTTCTTCTTCATACCGTTCTTTGTCTCCTTCGTCTGCTTCTCCATCTTATCTCTTCTGCATTTCTTCTCTTTCTTCTCTGTCATCTTCTCCTGCTCCACGTGCTTCTCCTTCCCCTACTCCTCCGCAATCTTCTTCTTCCTGCTCTTCTTCTCCGTATTTTCCTTATTCCTCTTCTTATCCTACGTCTGCTTCTCAATTTTCTCTCTTCTGCATTCTCCTCCACCTTCCTCTTTTTCTCAGTCATTTTCCCTGTCTTCCTCTTTTTGTCCGTCATTTTTTCCTCCTCCCCTTCTTCTTCTTCTTCTTCTTCTTCTTCTTCTTCTTCTTCTTCTTATTCTTCGTCTCCTCCTCAATCTTCTTCTCCTTATTTCCCTTCCCTTCTTCGTAAACTTATCTTTACAGCATTCTTCTCTTTCTTATCTATCTTCTTCTTCTTTTCCTGCTCGAACTGCTACTTCATCTTCTACTTCTCCGCATTCTTCTTATCCTTCATATTTCACTTCTTTACATTCATCTTATTCTTAATTTTCTCCGTCTCCTTCTTCAAATGAATCTCTTTCTTCGTCAAGTCCTTCCTCTCCTCCTTCAACTCCTGCGCTGCATTCTCCTTTATTTCGTTGTGTCCTTTTTCTTCTTTTCCGCCTGCTTCATCATCCTCTTCTCTTCCACATTCTTCTTTTTCTCCTCTTTCTTCTTCTCATCTCCCTTTAATATTCTTTCCGAAGAATGGTCATTGATATGTCCAAAGCTCCGCCAATTTATGTAGATACATAACAATATGATTATTATCTATAGTTATTATATTACAAATTGCTTTTTCATATCATATACAGTTCAATAATTATTTCCTTAGTCTATTATGTAATTTCATCTATAATTTTGCTGTATTGTAAGCTATTGTATATAAGTGTATAAGCCAGTATATATTGTAATCTACATAAATAAAGTACTCAATCAATCTCTTTTCCTATTTCTTCTTCTTCTTTTTCTTCGTCTTCTTTTTCCCCGCCTTCTCTTTCTCCAACACCTCCTCCTTGTTTGTATTCTTCTACTCCCTCTCCTACGCCTTCTCTCCTTTTTTCCCTCATTCTCCATTTCGGACGTACACTAAGCATCCCTGTTCTGCTTTTCTCATTCATCCTCATCCCTTCCATTCTGTACTTCTTAACTTGACAATAATTATTATATTGACCAGTCTCTTTCAAACCACTTGGCCTTTCTGCTGTCGCCGTTATCCACCAAAGTTTGCGAAAGACGAATTCGACTACAGTTGAACTGCAGAACTCTATCAGTCTCTCCTCCCCACACATTCGAATAGCTTCTTCCGGATCAACACTACTAATGCATTCGATAAATCACTGAATCGAAGTTAACATTGTTTGTCACTTACCATTGTCACTTGTTGCGAATTGAAACCCTGTCTGGAGTCGACACAAAACTTGTGAGTCACTGTTTTGTTCACTCATAAACAAATGTTTGTTTTTGAGATCACTGGAGATCACCAATGTTCAGTGGAATCCTGTTATTGATAGCCAAATTTGGGTGACATTAACTTTATCAAGTTCTCAGTTAATCTAGAACCAACCAGAGTAGGCATCTTTCGGACGTTCATTTATTCATTTTATTTATTCACTTACAATGCAAATAACACTAATGTAATAACATTGAAAGATAAAATAATAAGGTAGCCCTTGTGCTATTTTTCTTCCAAATTTATAGATGACAAAGTCCAAGATAAGGTTAGAATTTCAAGTGTACAATTTTTATGAGATGTTGGTCCAAAATAAACATTAAAACTATAATTTTGAATTTAGATGGCTTAAATTGATAAATTAATTAGAAATATTCCACTCAATTACCACTTTTAACGAATAATATTGAGTTATTTAAGAAATTTCTACAAATATTTATTTTAAATCAATTGAAGATGAGTAGGCCTTCTCATGTCCTATACAGTTATTTACCGGGGTACATAGTGTTAGTTTGGTTTATATAACCTCATTTGGACTATTTTTATGAACATTAGGGAGAGGAACAGTTTTGGGTTTATCCTGTTGATTTCTCTCCCAATCATTAATTCGATGTTGTGATTAAGGAATGTAATAAATTTGGAACTATTCAAGAAACACAAACTCGTAAACACTAAATCTCAGCTGAGCTTATTAAATCTAACTGAATTTGAATAACAATAATGTTATTTCGTCGAGTTCATAATCTAGTTGTTGATATCAGGAGATCGTAGAGAACGTTTTCGGAAGTACCACCCTGAGCAGAGCCCAGCTGATACGATTCCTCAATGGAGAGGATTGGCTGTCAGTGGCGCTGCATTGCAGAGTGGCGTGGAGGTACAGGTACGAGCTTGTCATGGAGTTCAACTATATCATATCAGCTGTGTTAATAGTGAAGTTGTGTTACTTTTCTGGCTCAAAGTTTTGCAAAATTACTCAAAAATTTCCAATTTGTAGAGATTTGAGTGAAATATTTTTGTTTTTTATCAGTTTTTAAATATCAAAATTCAAAATTTTTTGTTTAGTCATTAGTTTTGAAGTGGAAATTGGAGTTTTTGAAGTGAAACTGAAATCTTAACCCTATTCTTTTCCAAAACTTATTTGTAGAAATTTGGGAGAAGACAGTTTTTGGCTATGCCTGTTGTCTTCTCCCAATCATATTATATTTATTATAATTATGATTATGATTTGTAATTGTCAATGAAATAAATAGATAAATAAATAAATAAACTACTAGGATGAGAAGAATGCCACCGACGTTCAACTACCATACCCACTGCTGCCACCACTACTATGCACAATGATAAGAAGATCTTTCAGAAACTGCTACCAACCTCAAAGCACCTCAGACGGTCGACAGACCGTGAGTGATTGTCTGCAAAAAACCTTGAGAAATGAACTTTCAGAACATCGAATTTTTTCAAGATATCAGAAATGTATATTGATACATTTTTTGTTGTTTTCAATAAATACATTCTATTCTATTCTATACAGTATCATGATGTTTATTATATGAGATGAAAAAGACTAAGAAATTACCAAAAAAACCAGAGATTAATTGATAATTAGAAAGACCAGTTTCGGTTATTACACCATTGTCAATCTCTGATAGAGTTTATCAGAGATTGACAATGGTGTAATAACCGAAACCGGTCTTTCTAATTATCAATAAATCAGTGTTTTTTTGACAATTTCTTAGTGTTTCCCATTCAATATGGATAATTACCACAATATCAACTTCTCAACTACACAAAAAATGATTATATTATAAAGTTTTGAAATTTTCCGATAAAAACAACTATTTAGAAGATAAGTCCATTTGATACAGTATCATAATTATATTTGATTTTGGAATTTTCAGATAAACCAGCTCCAGCTATTGCTATTTGGAAACAAAAACCTAACAGTTTTACCTTTCTAGTCAAGTTTAGTTCATTCTTATCAACAAGGATATGTTGTCAGTATGTTGTCGTAGAAGGTTACCCATCAATTATTGTTGAAATAATACACACTCAATAAAAATGACTGTTGAAATAACTTTAAAAAAATACCAAAGACACCAAAAAGCAATAGCAATAAATAAATATCATCAGAAACTGATCGACGTGCACCAAAATTAAGTCTTCTCAATGACGTGTCAGCGTCGGCCAATGAGAGAGCTCGTTCTCCCACTCTGATACAGAACTCTCTCCTGATTGGTCGACGATGTATTTCTGAGAACAGCCAATAGACGGCAGCAGTTTTTGGCTGATTTTCGATTCCGAATACTCCCAATTAAATTTTAACTCATTATTCTATTATCTAGATAACATATTGTGAGACATAATTTTATATTGAAGGGACGGCTATATATTTACTGTAGAGGAGATGATGTAGAGAAGTAAAAGAGGACGGAGAAAAATGACAAATGAAAAATTTAGAAGAAGATTTTGTAAGGGAAATTGATCGACAAAAATTCCACCTTTTTTATCATCTATCATATTATTGTTTGACTATTATTCATAGAAAATACTAACTAAAGCTTGTCACAGTTACTATTGAAATTATAAATTCAAGGAGTTCTTCAAGTCATCATCTTCTATCGATTTAGTTTTTAAAAATTCCTTCTTGAGAGAAACCTTCAACTAAATTCTCTCTTACTCATTCCCACTGATCCCCAACTGCAGTGCAAATATATAGCTGACTGTGTAATGTTTATCAGCCTGCAACGAAAACTTGATGCCATAGAACTTGATGTACTGAACTCTTCAACTTTCCATTGTTCCAATTTGACCAAGAAATTGTCAAAATTGGTTCATGATGGGTTGAGAACTTGACAAACTACAGCTGCGTTTGCATCAAAGTTATTAACAAAATGTTAATAGATTATCCTTACAGATTCTATTAGATTGGACATAGCTTATCATACACATGATGAACATATGTACTTGTCAAGTTCCGTTCAATCCAATAGATTCTATGAATTCAAATTCAAATTCATTTTTTTGCCATAAAATGATAAAGATTGATGAAATAAATATTCTAACTTACAAAAAGGCACTACCGGCAAAGAAAACTTGTGCGCCGGCAGTGAGTTCGAACAACTAGGTACAGCAAACATGTCAATAAAAAGAAAAAGAGCTTACTCAAACCACTAGAATGAATCAAATTATGGAAACCAGGTCACATCTCAATACTTACAAACGATAAGACAAAGTAACAAAATCAGAAGCAAGTGACAAACTCAAAACGACCAATTCAAGGAAGCCATGATAATAATAATATTTTTTTATAAAGATTAAGTTATTGAAATTATGTTAAACTTTGTTAAACTTCCGTTCAATCTAATAGATTCTATGAGAATTTAGTTATTAACATTTTGTTAATAACATTTTGTTAATAACTTTTGTTAATAACTTCGATGTAAATGCAGCTTAATGAATCCCCCATTCATTTGGTACAAGTATATTCCAGTATGCTGAATATGATCACAGATTATTTTCTGTGGTATGATATTATACTGCAAGATTACAAGATTTTCAACATATAAATGTATAGCCTAACCTTCTTCCAATCATCCCAATGATCTCTCAATTGACGCGTGTACAATGAGAAAGACGATGAAAATACAGATATACAAAATCTGATGTATATTTTTTATTTTACTTTTGCATTTTGTATTAGTTTTCTTTTATTTTTTACTTAAAATCTTTGAAGTGTAATATTTATTTAAAGATTTATAACATATATGTAGCCTAACCTTTCCCCAATTATCCCAATGCTCTCTTAATTCACGCGTGTATAAATGAGAAGGACGATGAGAATACAGGAATCGCTAATTGCAGAAAGGGAACATGCCAGTTTTCATAATTTTACAGGAGAGACAAAAAACTTATTTAAACCTGAATCTAAACCTGTAGTAAACGATATATTCAAAACGTCGTCATTGCAATGCTTTCAATTGGACATGTATCCTTCCTACAGTAAACGATGTATCTTACATTAAATAGTTGATTTTTTGAAAAAAAAAATTGAAAAAGTTGGTGATGTTCCTTTTCTGCAATTAGCGATTCAAATCAAATTTATTTTCCATTTTCAAGACAAAAATACAATAATTGAATAATAACATACTATTATGCAATATTGTATACAAAATAATACACTTAATACAATACAGGAAAAAAACCTGCTAAGGCATAAGCCTGAGCGCAGGTAAGTTGCAAATAAACTTACTGATTCACTGATATGGTTACGATATCCCCCATAAACTCGAGAGATCGCCCTGAACGAATTTCATCATCGCTGGCAAACAGCTGACCACAATACATAACTTGTAGTTTGACCCCAAAATGAGTGCTCCAAATATCGATAGGAGGGGTGATTTTTGGCAAGGGCATTGCACCACGACAACAGGGGTGAATCCCCCGAAATTCACGGATGGGGGAGTGGATTTTTGCGGAATGGGCCGGCAGAGTTCTGATTACGGTCTACTACTGCGGTGTTAGGACCGCTTGCGGTCAGCGTTCCATCGTCCCTCCTGGCCATTAAACAATAAACCGCTGCAAATAAATTACGCGACAGCCGCTCTCGATGAGAGGACCGCGTCGAACGATTAGCCCCAAATGTGATGCTGAAAATGTGCCGCTTCAACCCCAAACTCTCTCAAAATTGGTTGAATGGGGAGGATCGATGCTAATCACAAGGTACACTGACAGATGGAAGTGAACTGCTCAACCATTGGCTGGCACACCAGACCGAACATTAATTGTAATATTCACGCCGATCCCACCCTTGATTGCTAGACGAGCAACCTAATATCTATGATTATTCTGTCATCATTACCAGCCATCCTGTGATCTCCTAGACATTTCAGCTTCATAGTGAATGTGTGCTACCTCAGTGATGAGGATTTATGTGGTTGGGGTTTGTCGTGTATCGATTGGTTGGAGTATATCGAGAAAATGAGTCTGAAAGATAATCGATAATAGATTTTATCAATGGAATACATTATATAAATACAATTCATTCTAGGTATATTGAATATTTTATCTATTTATTGCAGTTGATGCCCACATGAGCCTTTTGCTTGACCGTGGATAATGAGAAGTGCGAGGGTGATTCAAGAGATGATCTGCAATGTATTCTATGTACATTGGATTCTATCTATTGGGTCAGTATCAATAGAATCTATTGAAAATAGGTTTCATAAATTTATTGAAAAGTGCTATCCGGGACAGTATGCTCTACTCTTACTTCTATTCTGGAAGAACAGCTCAAATTCGATCGTTGTTCGATCACTGTACTTTTTCGAGGTAATTTTTCAATTAATTTTCTGGCATCATGAGATTCTATCTTTTCCATACTGGTAGTTTCGGCTGATCTGATCTTCGATCTTGAATAGGGAGGAAATGATAAACAATATGATAGGATTTTTTACTTTCCTTGCCCAATTACCATAGGTAAGGAAAGTATTGCTTTCCGAAAAAAATTAAGGTACCCCAATTTCTAAATTTCTATACGTTTCAAGGTCCCCTGAGTCCAAAAAAACTGGTTTTTGGGTATTGGTCTGTATGTATGTGTGTGTGTGTGTGTGTGTGTGTGTGTGTGTGTGTGTGTGTATGTGTACACGATATCTCATCTCCCAATTAACGGAATGACTTGAAATTTGGAACTTAAGGTCCTTTCAATATAAGGATCCGACACGAACAATTTCGATCAAATGCAATTCAAGATGGCGGCTGAAATGGCGAAAATGTTGTCAAAAACAGGGTTTTTCGTGATTTTCTCGGAAACGGCTCCAACGATTTTGATCAAATTCATACCCAAAATAGTCATCGATAAGCTCTATCAACTGCCACAAGTCCCATATCTGTAAAAATTTCAGGAGCTCCGCCCCATCAATGCAGATAGATTCCCAATTATTAGGCTTTAGATACAATTGAAACAAAAAAAAATCAAGTGGAGTAGATTGAGCATGAAAATCTCTACAATTAATGTTCAGTAACATTTTCACCTAAAATTGAAAATAAGCTTCAAATTCGAGAAAATTTGATTATTCAATTGCAAATTATTGTTGATTCTATTAAATCATTCACTATGAAGAGATAGCAGACCTCATGTGTGTCTCCAGCGTTATTGCCCTGTCACCAGCTGGCTCAAATCTTTGAATAGTAGACTTGAGATGCGCGGGAACAATAGCGTTAGGTGATCAATTTTCATAACGGCAAGGAAAGTTGTGTGATTTTTGATTCTACCCAACTTAAAAAATCTGATGTGTCGCACTCACACAACTTTCCTTGCCGTTATGAAAATTGATCACCTGACGCTAGTGTTACCCGCATCTCAAGTCTACTATTCTAAGATCTGAGCCAGCTGGTGTCAGGACTATAACGCTGGAGACACACGAGGTCTGCTATCTCTTCATAGTGAATCATTTAATAGAATCAATAGTTGCCAACAGTTTGCAATTGAATAATCACATTTTCTCAAATTTCGAGCTTATTTCCATTTTTAGGTGAAAATGTTACGAAACATTAATTGTAGAGATTTTCATGCTCAATCCTTTCCACTTGAAATTTCTTGTTTAAATTGAATCTGAAGACTGATAATTGGAAATCTAAAATAAAAGTTTGCATAGAAGAGGCGAAGCTCCTGAAATTTTTACAGATATGGGACATGTGGCAGTTGATAGAGCTTATCAATGACTATTTCAGGTATAGAATTGATCGAAATCGTTGGTGCCGTTTTCGAGAAAATCGCGAAAAACCTTTTTTTTGACAACATTTTCGCCATTTCAGCTCCATCTTGAATTTCATTTGATTAAAATTGTTCGTGTCGGATACTTATAGTGTAAGGACCTCAAGTTTCAAATTGCAAGTCATTCTGTTGATTGGGAGACGAGATATCGTGTACACAGACGCACATACACCGACACACCACACACACACACACATACAGACCAATAACCAAGAACCATTTCTTGGACTCAGGGGACCTTGAAACGTAAAGAAATTTTGAAATTTTGGTACCTTAATTTTTTCGGGAAGCAATACTTTCCTTACCTATGGTAATAGGGCAAGGAAAGTAGAAATAATGTAACTTGATCGTTAATCATGTACTATAATGAACAAAGGAACAATATCATGCACTCCTATTCAGTACTGTATGGACATCGATTTGTATGAAGAATATTCCGGTAACATTCTCCAGTATATCAGTCATAGAGAATAGGAAGAGAAGTAGGATGAACCAATCTACTCGTTCATGTTTCAGTTTGAACTGCAACTTCCTTCTCACATAGAAGTCATTCTATTGATAACTTCATAGAATAAACAGAGTGATTTCATAAAAATATTTTCAAGTTTGCTTCCAATATTATTATCTACCAAACATGTAATGTCATGGTTGAGTGGTAGTTGAAATGAGCGGCAGAGAGGACTCCAGCGTCCAATTTAGTGGAGGATATAATATCTCTATTACATTTCAAACCATCATTTATTTCGGCATATTCATATCTGACAAAATTCCCAACAACAGAGATTTTAGAAATGGAAATAAAGAGATCTCAACAAACTTCAATTCATTTTACGATTACTTTCTAAAATTCTCTCCAAGCAGTCTCATTCCAGACTCAATGTACTGTGAATACTAATTGAATACTTTAATGTAGTTTTCCAGGATTCCCGATGACATCATTGATAGCTTTCTCACGTCATCAGCTACAGTCACCATCATACAATGCGGTCCCTCAGATGTCTCGAAAATATAAAATATAATTCTCAAGAATAAGAGCCATCTTATAGAATCCCTGCACATTCTGTCGTTTACAATACAATCAAGATAGTGGATTGGAACAGTTTTTTATGGGGTCGTTAAATAGTTATTCTTCCGACAAAAGTCATCCGATGACCCTTCTTCAGTTGCTGTAATGGCCGACCATTAAAATTAGACCTGTCTTTGTGAAAGCTTTCTCATTTGGTCATCTGTTTATTGTGTTGATGAGAATAATTAGCGAATAATGAATGGCATTTCCTGAAATGTTGGTCCAATAACTCACAGGAAATGTCTTTATTGATTCCAAGAAAACTCGAAAGGCGAGAGGGGAACTCAAGTTTCATAGAAGTAGAAGGAGACCATGAATTTGGTACTATGAACGGATTTAAACTGATAACATCACAACGAGGTTTATTACATCATGAGGATTCTTTGAATCACTACGTTTTTGGGCGTGATTTGGTCATATTGAGAAATTTATAGTGAAATCTTAAGTACCTGATTCATCAGTTCCAGATATGAGCTAAATGTCTTGTTGAATGTAACCGTAGGCTTAAATGTTCAAGAATCAAGAATCAATAATCAAGAATCAATAATCATTTCCATTGTCGTCCCGCTCAAGAGCATTGAAAAAGTCACAGAACAAATGATAGTACAAAATACAATGTATGTTATGATAAAATTAATGCATTCACACATTGAAGGCTACATAAAACATTCAGTCACTTATCAGTAAGTTCAGATAATAATTATATAGTCTATATTATAGTCTATACGTTTATATTATAAGAAAAGTGAACAGCTTCAAACTGTTACTGTATAGGCTTAGATGACGTATTCAACTCTCATGGTGTAATCTCCCTGATTTTCCTGTTTCCTTCTGACTAATTACTAATTGAAGAACCATTATTCTGAAACTTCTTGAAAGTTTTTAGGTATACTTATGCTTTTGTTGAGAAATCTCAACTCTCATGGAATTATTATGATTTATAAATATCAAGCTTCCTTTATTCCTCCTTTCTTGAGCGGGATTATCATGCTTCTGTTGGGAATATAGTCTAATTTATTGTCTCCCGTTGAACTATAACAATTTCTCAATATCGAGCATTATTCCAAAATCATTGTATTGATATTCTCCATCAAAGTATCAGTTAATTTTGTCAATAACCCTTGAAGTTCAAGATGCATATCTTACTTCAGTACTAAAAAGGTTCTTCAGCGAAATGCATGTAAAAATTAAGATTGCTGAATATCGAGCAATTCTTATTCCTACTCTTTGGACGGGATATTCATGCTTCTGTTGTGAATATTATATTGTCTCCCGTTAAACTATAACAATTTCTCAATATAGAGCATTATTCCAAAATCTTTGTATTGATATTCTCCATCAAAGTATCAGTTAATTTTCTCAATAACCCTTGAAGTTCAAGATGAATATCTTACTACAGTACTAAAAAGGTTCTTCAGCGAAATGCATTTCTCGAACATTCTTCCGACTGGAAAAGATAAGATAAGATAATCTTTTTATTCAACACAGTACACTTTATAATATACAGATGAATAACGTCAGGTCTTAATAAGTAACAATAATAAGTACACAATAAAAAGCACACATGGAAGACTAGAGTAGGCCTACCTACAAACTATGCTACCTTCACTAAAACCCTTCACACTGTAGTAGGTTGTGGAACCAGGAATTTACAGTACTTTACTCTTAAAAATTTTCATATCAGACAAGGACTGCAGCTCGGTAGGTAAGTCGTTAAACAACTTAGCTCCAATATAAGAGGGCATTTTCTCGTACAGCTGCAGTCGGTGTTGTCTCAAGGTCAGTTTATTCCTCCCTCTGGTGTTATAAGTGTGGATATCAGCAATTGTATTCAGATCAGATGAATGCTTGTGAGTGAAAATTAACAGTTTGAAGATATAAATTGATGGTAGCGTAAGTATATTCAAGTCCACAAAAGCCTCCCTACACGAATCATTGAACCCAAGACCAGCCAGGTAGCGGATTGCTCTTTTTTGAAGCTTGAATACCCTTTGGAAGTGAATATTTGGACACCCACCCCACAATTCAATACCATATGCTGCATGCGAAACAAATAAGGCAGAATAAACCATTCTTGGAACGGATAAAGGTACTAATTTCACCATATTTCTTAATACAAATAAGCCTTTGCTTAATCTATTTATTAATTTTTCGACGTGCAAATCCCATGCAAGTTTTGAATCTATCTCTAGACCGAGTAGATTAATAGAATCTGTATTTTCAACAAAAGGGCATCAGTGCTCTTGTATTGTAATCACTACCACAGAATAACCAATCTATCGCTCCTCTATCTCAATACTATTAACAGAACAATAGGCTTTATTACAGTAGCTACTCGACAACTAGTGTTTACAATACAAGAACTCCATTGATTCAGCCCCTTGTTGAATACATACAATCATGCTTCCTCATATAATACAAGAGCAAGTATTCAAATAACAGCGCTGAATATTGTACACAAGTGTGGTGTGGTAATCTGATAATACAAAATTTGAGGCCGGGAAAGCTTGTAAGTTTGCGTCAGCACTGGTTGCATGGGGAGTATTATGAGGAATGCTGACTGTAGAAAGTGAATCACATAGAGTGAGAGGGTGGTTGGGGTGCAACGCAGACGGGATCAGTTTCAAAACTTGGTCGTGCAAGTTTTGCTAGTAACCTTAATGTTAATGAACTGCGCGGCCTGAGTTGCCGCCAAGCCTGAGGCAAAATTATCGAGAAATAAGTGGATAATTACGAGAAGTGGAGCGCGGATGAAAATTGTAAGGTTATTTGAACTCTCTCACTGTTGAAAGTTTTGTGTTTGTGTAGGGCGAATCGCGTAGCGCAAATGCAGCCCTTTTCATACTCAATCCCCGCCGAATCTTTGTAGTGGATTCTCAATAGACAACCATGTGGATTGGTGACCTGAATGTTGGAAAGGATTAATATTGAAGGAGGATCAACCTTAGCTTCTTTGAGTGAGTTGTTGTCGAAATTTATGTTCGACAGAATTCATCTGTTGTGAAGGTTATGTTGTGTGCTCCCTATTAAATGAAAATGACTTTGACATCATCAAAATGTAGACCGGGTCCGGCATAAAAACCAGACGATTCTTGAGGGATATAATCAAAGTATGTTCCGTACAATTAAAACATGTAATATATCAAAGATCAAATTTTGCAATTTACAGTGATCCACACACATCACACACAAAGTTTTTCTATTTGAAGATTATGCCATCCAAATGTTTCTCGTTACTTTTCACACACTCACTTAAGCTAATTCTAAAATTTACCATTGCTCATCAATCATCACTTGTGGAATTAGTTCAATTTCTCGTTGAATGACTTTCTCCAGTTCTGTGGATTATTGGCTGCCCAATAATTAGGCCTCTTTCACACAATAGGAGACGTGCAACTTGAACACTGAACAGTGTTCAAGTTTTTTTGTCGAAGTACATTGAGTCAAATCGTGTCTTTCACATGGTGACTCCTATCCAGGAACCTCGTTTTGTCACGTCTTTTCCCCTCGAGGCAAGCAGAGGCAAGATCTAACAACTATGCTGACGTTTGCTCAAAGTATATGACTCATCACTTTTTCTCAAAGTCTAACTTCCTTAAAAATATAGATAGAAGATTTCTGATTTCGGATTTGGATTCAGCGACCCCAAATTCTTTAAAGCGTAAGTCCCGTTTTCGAAAATATCCGAAAACAAGGAAGTTATGGCTGTTTTTAATAAAGCTTTCTATTATCATATAATTATACGGTAAAAACGAACAGGTACTGTACTATACAGTACGTAAGTACTGTAGCTATTATAATACAACTTAGTGCAGGGACACACGATCCGGCGAAATCGCCGTCCGGCGTTTTCGCCGGACGAAGCTTCGCCGTCCGGTTGCAAGAAGTACACAGGAAGGCATGGGGCAGAACACACGATCCGGCGACATCGCCGTCCGGCGAAAACGCCGGTCCGGCGAGAAATTGATCCGGCGATATCGCCGGGTATTCTCTACTTCGCCGTCCGGTTTTGCCGCCGGAAAGCAGTAGCAGGGCATTGTACTATATGTGCAGGGACACACGATCCGGCGAAAACGCCGGACGGCGCTGTCCCCACCCATGCCACTTCTTTATTTATTAACATTTGTAACGTTACAAATGGGTAGGGTAGGGTTACAAGGGTAGGGTTGTAAGTAGGGATGGGTATCGATACATCGATGTTCAGGTATAGCAATCTATCTCATATTCTAGGTACACCTGACAACAATTCTCCTTGTATTATGAAAAAGACCTAATTTTCAGCTTCAAGCATCATCACCAACTACATTGTCCTCACATTGATATTTTGCACAACGACATAAGTTCTTGAGATTATGTTCTATTAGAATTACCAGTAAGATACACTTCATTTCAGTATTTAAAGTGAAATTCAAGCTGGAAATTCAATCACAATAGTAAAAGATTGTTTTTTCGTATCTTATCAATTTTTTATTGTAGCAAAACGTAAATTAGAAGGTTGAATACGCCTAAATCACAGTTCCAAGCTATTACAACATTTTCAGACAAATGATTTGATAGATTTTCATGAGATTTGGTAGGAATAATTTTAATTACGCGACAACATTGTACTCCATTTATTATACTGAAATGTATCTAAATGATCCGGCAAAAACGCCGGACGGCAGCTTCGCCGGCTGTCGTGTGTTCTGAATGCTAATTGCCGCCGGGTCCGGCGAAAACGCCGGACGGCGATTTCGCCGGATCGTGTGTCCCTGCACTTACACTGTATTCGTGTAGGAAATTTGGTAGGTTATTTATCTTTGATTTCTGAAAATACCCCAAAATAAGGGAGTAAGATAACTTTGAAAAACCAAAGTTTTCCTGCCGATTGGAGAAACATAAAAAATTAGTCTAAGACATATTATGTCCTAGAATAAAAATGTGTAACAAATATCAGATCACTATTCAAGCTATCAAGCTTTTCATAAATTTATTTGTCTCCTCATGGCAGAAGGTTTGCGCCCAACGTTTTCACTTAAACATTCCTATGATTAAATTGTAATAGAGAACATTATCGTATTGATCTTCTAAATCCAGTTACATGTACATCGATTTTCGTAAAATTGATATTTTTTACCGTTCCTATGAATTTCTAAGAATTCTATGAATTGTTTATACAGGTTCATCACAGGCCAGGTTGGTCTGAGCTATTCATGACTTTTTTTCAGTATGCATTATCAACTCAGCAGTTCTAATACACAGACATCACTACTTGGAATGCCATGACATTTTCTATTCTTTCAATTCCTATTATTACCATAGATCGATTCAGATCAGCACAATGTTTATACTGTATGTTCATAATAGATTTTTCTGATTGCAAAAAGAAATAGTCAATAATTGCTGGGAATTTGAAGTGATATTCAACGATTTGAACCTGATAAATTGGATTGTTCAATGACAATTGAAATTCAGTGAATTTTACTGTACAACATTCCTTTTCCTCCTATTTTATCAGGTGATGAGTGGAGATGATTTATGATTTCATATTTGGATTCATCTTTTCATAGTTCAATATTTTTTTGGAAAACTAGAACTTTTAAAAATTAAAAATGTTTATGTATAAACTTCTCAGGTGTTCAAAAACTTCTTAAAGCCTTTGCCTGCCCCTATAGAAATCAAATATAATAGAAATATAGAGGAAAGATTGCATAAACGGATATTCTATAGGATAGGGCGTTTATCTTTCAAATTTCACTGTTAACTCAAGTTGATAGTCCTAAAGTTATCCATGAAGCTATGTGACGCTGATAGTCTCTCATACTGTTTGGTAGAGAGAGATGATTTTTTGGTAGAGAGTTAGTGGGGAGGATATTTTGAATATTGTTTCCGAAGAATGGACATTGATATGTCGAAAAGCTCCGCCAATTCATGTAGATACATAACAATATAATTATCTACAGTTATTATATTACAAATTACTTTTTCATATCATATACAGTTCAATAATTATTTTCTTAGTCTATATTATGTAAATTCATCTATAATTTTGCTGTATTGTAAGCTATTGTATATAAGTGTATAAGCCAGTATATATTGTAATCTACATAAATGAAGTAATCAATCAATCAATCAATCAATACTGTGCCGTTTTTACAGTCTCACCTCAATAACACAGTAATAATATTGACACTAGTCGACAGCAGTGAGGATGGAATGTAATTAAATTAATAAAAACACTATCAAAATAGAAGTGTTTTTATGTGATTACATTCTATACTCTCTGGTCGACAGTAATCGGCTTGAAATATGGGACATGAACTACCTATACCATGGATTACCTTCTTATCTATCTTCTCTCTATGATAGTGAGCCTACAGCACATATACTTATATGAATTTTGACAACAGTTCACTCAAGGCAGCTAAATTTGAATTCTTGATTTACTGATCCTTTTCATGATAAATTTCATGTTAACTTGTCATGAAAATAAGACTAATGAAAATAATAATAATGTTAACTTGTCATAATTCAGCTGTTGTTTTAGGAGTACGTTTGAGTTTCTTTTCGCGTTTTAAAATTTTCAATTATTAATACAGTATTTTCAGTTATCAGTGATGATTTAGTGAAGTATTCTTATTTAATTTGGTTTTCAACTTTCCTAAATTCTAAATTCCTAGTTTATAAATATTTTGGACTCAAAATTGGACAAAAAACGTGTAGTGTAAACATAACCTATTTTTGGACAATTTCTATCTAAATTTGGGAAAGGAACAGATTTGGGCTTTAAGCCTGTTGTTCCTTTCCCAATCATTCATAGTTGAGAATGATTGTATCTATTAATGTATAAATAAATAAATAAATAAATAAATAAATAAATGATAACAAGTCATGAAAACCGTTGGAAAACAACCAATAGAAACTTGACTGTCATAACCATATTTGGAATACTTGAGCGTGCCTTGTCTCTCGGCCAATGGCAGTAGAGCTTAGCTGCTATTGGTCGACAGCTAATGGCCAATCGTGAGGCTTCTACCACACTATATATTGGTCTGCTCAATGCTTGAGATTCCAGTTCACTAGAGTTTGATAATGCTATTACAGCCGCAACTAGTAAATTGTAAATTGTTTTAATAAATTAGTAAATTGTATTAATAAACCTGTGGCTCTGGTAATGTCAAGTTGTATCCGGTTACTCACTCTAGAATTATTGTAATAACTCATTCATTATATTCTAATTACAATGCAAATGTCACTAATGTAATAACATTGATAGATAACATAATAAGGTAGTCCTTGTGCTATTTTTCTTCCTAATTTATAGGTGACCAAGATAAGGTTAGAATTTCACGTGTACAATTTTTATAAAATTTCAGTCCAAAATAAACATGAAAACTATAAATTTTGAATTTAGATAGCTTGAACTAATAAATAGATTAGAAATATTCCATTCAATTACCAGAGCTATTTAAGAAAATTTGGAAGCATTCAAATTGGTTCACATACATCCATCTATGTTGTACCATAGAGAAACAATAGCATAAGTAGATATCCCATGGTATAGGACGTTTATGTCGTAACTTTTACTGTTATCTAAAGCCTGTATTCCACGTAGTTCTTTCCCGTGAAGCTTTATGACGCTGGTAGTCTCTCATATTGTGCCGTTCATACACTCTTACCCGGTCAAAACAGTAAACATCGAAAATAATCGACAGTAATCGGCTTGAGATAACAGTAAAAGTTGCGACATAAACGCCCTATACCATGGCATATCTACTTATGCTATTGTTCCTCTATGGTTGTACATTGATGTGAATGCAACTGTAATGTCTGTTCGTAAGATCAAAATCATTCCGAATCTCTGTACTCACTGTATTTATTCAAAACAAAAGTAAATTATGGAGTCATATAAGGTTTATTGAATTCGGAGCCGACAAACAACCTCGTAACTGAATTTATGTCGCATGAAACCCATCTTATTTTGAGACCAATATTGCTGTTGGTGACTTCGACCACCTTGTTCCAATACACTCTGGTAAAAAAGCAATACTCCAAATGAGCCGTGAAATCATGAAAAGAGAAAAAGTGAACTGTAGGTCTCTAACGTCTTTTTAGAGGATGTTGTTTTTTGTTTACTCTTGCTTTATTCAACCAGATATCCTCCTCATATTGTTTTTACAGATTGGTTGCTCAATTCTATTCCGTTGTGTCAGGCAGTGAATGTTAATGCTGCCTTGAAATATCCACCTAAGATTTGAAAGTTCTAAGAGAAACAAATAATTCTGTGAGTGGATTAGCATTATCACCTCTATCATGAAGAATGATCATACTGTAGAATAATCAATCTATTATCGCGATTTTCTAGCATGATAAACCCATGTGAGTTTATTAATAAGTGAACATTCAATTTTGATTATTATAAATGTGTTAGAACTAAATAATTTTATTTGAATTCCAAGTCAATTCCATGGAGATTTAGTCACCTCCGAGGAATCCATGGAGGTGACATTTCCTCATTGTTCATTCCAGAGGAACATAACCCTCAGTGTATGTTAATAAGTAAACACACAATTTTGATCATTATCAATTCGCTATAACTACATACTTTTATTGAATTTTAAGTCACCTCAATGGAGATTTGGTCACATCCATGGAAATCCAATTCAATGGAGGTGACAACCCAAATTTTATCAAATTCTGAGTTACCTCCATGGAGATTTAGTCAGCTCCATGGATAACCTATTTAATGGAAGTGACATCCATGGAGGTGACATCCCCTCATTGTTCATTCAGAGGAACATAACCCTCAAACTATCTTAATAAATAAACACACAATTTTGATCATTATCAATTCGCCAAAACTACATGATTTTATTGTATTTTAAGTCACCTTAATGGAGATTTGGTCACCTCCATAGATAACCCATTCCATGGAGGTGAAATTTACTCATTGTTTATTCCAGAAAAACACATAACCCTCAAAGTACGTCAATTGGTCAACATACGATTTTAATTATTACAAATTTGTTATAACTACATAAATTCATTGTATTCTATGTCACCTCCATGAAGATTTAGTCACCTGCATGGAATGGGTTATTCATGGAGGTGACATTTCCTTATCGTTCATCCAGAGGAACATAACCCTCAAAGTATGTTAGGAAGTAAACACACAATTTTGATTATAATTAATTTGCTAAAACTACATACTTTCATTGAATTTTGAGTCACCTTGATGGAGATCTAGTCACCTCCATGGATATCCCATTCAATGGAGGTGACATCTGTCAATGTCCATTTTATCTTCTCATTATTCATCCCAGAGAAACATAACCCTCAAAGTATATTAATTAGTAAACACACAATTTGGATTCTTATTTATTTGTTGAAGCTAAATAAGATTTTTTTTTTGTATTCTAAGTCACCTCCATGGAGATTTGGTCACCTCCATGGATAACACATTCTATGGAGGTGACATCCATTGATGTCCATTTTATCTTCTCATTGAGTGAAACATAACCCTCAAAGTATGTTAATTAGTAAACACACAATTTTGATTATCATTTATTTGTTGAAACTATATAATATTTTTTTGTATTCTAAGTCACCTCCATGGAGATTTGGTTACCTACATGGATAACCAATTCCATCGAGGTGACATCCATTGATGTCCATTTTATTTTCTCAATGTCCATTCAAGAGAAACAGACCCCTCAAAATGTGTTGATAAGTGAACATACAAATTAGATTATCATTAATTTGTTTAAACTACATAATTTTATTGAATTCTAAGTCCTTTCCATAGAGATTCAGTCACCTTCAGGGGATGGGTTATCAATGGGGATGACATCCACGGAGGTGTCCTTTCCTCATTGTTCATTCCAGAGGAACATAACCCTCAAAGTATGTTGATCAGTAAACATACAATTTTGATTATTATAAATTCATTAAAACTACATAATTTTATTGAATTCTAAGTAACCTTCATGGAGATTTAGTCCCCTCCATGGATAACCCATTCCATGGAGGTGACATCCATGGAGGTGACATTTCATCATTGTTCATTCCAGAGGATCATAGCCCTCAGAGTATGTAATGAGTAAACACACAATTTCGATTATTATGAATTTGTTAAAACTACATAATAATTTTATTGAATTCTTAGTCACCTCCATGGAGATGCAGTCACCTCCACGGAATGGGTTATCAATGGATGTGACATCCATGGAGGTGACATCCCCTCATTGTTCATTCCAGGGAAACAACCCTCAAAGTATGTTAAATTATTTGGTTAATGGTGAAATTCTCTTTCCTTGACTTCTAATAATCGTATTTATTTCATACTTCACGACTCATTATATAATAATTATTGCTCTGAATTACATTCACAACTGTGTTCACATAAGTCAACAACATCACTACAATAATGGTTGAAACTTGATAATTTCTCAAATTTACCTTGAAATCAATTCAGAGGAGGCTTTTTCCTAGCTTAGAGAACAATGAAAAATAACAATAATAATAACAAATAATAAACCTCATTCCAAATCACTTTCTCATGGATAATAAGATCAGCGGAAAAAATAAACTGGATATAAAAACTGGACTTATAGTAATTTCTTCTTCCATTTGAATATTTACATAAGACTCAAGATTCCTGCTCCAGCATTGTTCTTTCATTTTTCAGTGGACTCGCTTACCTTTATTTTGTCTAACAATTCCTCTGTTTTTCTTCCTCCCCCCACATTTCTCCCTTTCCCCCATTTCACCCTTTCTTTTTTTCCTCATCACTTCTCTCTTCTCTTCTTTGCCTGCCTATTACATGGGAAACCATAGTTGGCTAGGTATCTTCCTCTCATTTTTTTCTCTTCTCCAACACACCCAACCACAAAGCCTATGTTTTTTTATATTTGTAACATTTTATTCCATTTTATTTGTTTTGTAATTCTTTGTCATTTTGTTTTGTCTTCTTTTGTGTGTTTTAATAAATTGAATTGAATCAATAAGTTTAGTTATTATCGTAGTTAATCAATGATTGATTGCTAAGATGATACAATTTTAACCGTGAATACGTTTAAGATTCTACCTACTGGATAACATTTTTCAAGGACCTTCTAGATAAGATCCTCTAAGAGAGCATTAGATGAGTACTTTATAGCAGAGAATTAACAATCACTACAGGTTCCGTTCCTGATAGATAGGAGGGTCCACTTCCTATTACAAAAGGTTCTAATCTATATAAAACTAGCCGTCAGGCTCACTTCGCTCGCCATATCCGTCTAGCCATGGGGCTCCGCCACCTGGACCCCAGACTGGATCGTCCAAGAATGAGATCAGCATTTTTCATTTGAGCATTCTTATCATATGTTAGGACGATCCAGTCGGGGGTCTAGACTAAACGTCTGGCTAAACCGATATGGCGAGCGAAGCGAGCCTGACAGCTAGTAATATAATATACCCGATTGAAGTAGCAGTGCCCAACCAATTTTTCCGCGATAAATGCATTTTAATCTTCAACTTGGTGCCAACCTAACAAAGTCAACTCAACTTAATGCCAACCTAACAAAATTATTAATTTAGTTACCAGTTAACAACTGTTTTGAAGAGGTACTCTCTCTAGATTATAGTTCTATATTAACATATGGTATGGCTTTTTTTCAATTAAGTTTATAATTAAGAGAATAAGAAGAATATACATGCTAAGAGACGAACTTTAAACCCTTAAAAACCACCTTCAGAGTTAAAATATTGCCAAAAGATTTCTTAGTGTGCCTCTGATGACCCTTCAGAACATACTACTCTACTGAACATACCTACCAAATTTGAACGTTTTTAGTCCGGTAGATTTTTAGTTCTGCGAGTGAGTGAGTCAAGCAGTCAGTTAGTGAGTGCCATTTCGCATTTATCTAATATATAAAAATATAACTTATAATATAATATAAATATAATATATTATATAGATAAATAAAGGGTATGATATGAATAAGATTATTCTACTCATAACATAGCGCGATATCCTACATGCAATAATCATGAATAGTATTATGCGGTATCTATCATGTACAGAAGCACTTCAACTTCATAACGATTCCAAGACCTCATTTATTGTGGAATAACCATCATCTTTATCACTGAAGTCACTCACATATTGAACATTCTCATGCGGGATCCCGTTGAAAATCCTTCACCACTTAGTATTGACATTAAGGAAAAAGACCATTGCAGACAGGGAGACATCTCATACGAGCATTTGAAGCAGTCATTGAGCGTCTTTCACGTTTCAATAAAGTCCAAGCGGCCCGTTAAGTGTCGGACGTTAGGATTTAAAGTTCGAGTTTGAGGAAAGCAGTCGTCAAACTTTCATGACCGTTGGCCAAGCCTCAAGTCCATTTTAACAGCCATTGTAAAGCCCCCGACGCCATTTGGGGCCCCATTGCGCCGCTTAATTGTCGCCGATAAACCACGGTCTCAGTAGCCGCACTAAGAAATTATTATCCTTGCACTCTGGGACACGAATATGGCGCGTTTTGCAAATTTGACCCGTCGGTTGTTCCATAAACTCAACTAACCCTTGATATAAGCTCTGAACCGATGCGAATATTGAGTTAAACCTACTTTAGAGATACTTGAGTAAGGGACTGTTATGATACAGCCTATATTACTCACTATTCGAAACATATATATGATGATACATACACTGAGTGAGGAATATTCAATTTAACCTGTAGTACTTAAGTGGAAAACTGTTATGATACAGCCTGTATCACCATTTGATACATATATTATGATACATACACTGAGTCACATACACAACATCACTGAGTGAGAAATATTGAGTTAAACCTACTTTACAGATACTTGAGTAAGGAACTGTTATGATACAGCATATATTACATACTATTTGGAACATATATATGATGATACATACACTGAGTGAGAAATATTGAGTTAAACCTGTAATACTTGAGTGGAAAACTGTTATGATACAGCCTGTATCACCATTTGATACATATATGATGATACATACACTGAGTGAGAAATATTGAGTTAAACCTACTGAAGAGGCACTCAAGTGAGAAACTTTTATAATACATCACAAGTTTGTGTTTCTTGAATAGTTCCAAATTTCTTAAATAACTCAATATTATTCGTTAAAAGTGGTAATTGAGTGGAATATTTTCTAATTAATTTATCAATTTAAGCCATCCAAATTCAAAATTTATAGTTTTAATGTTTATTTTGGACCAAAATTTTATAAAAATTGTACACGTGAAACTCTAACCTTATCTTTGACTTTGTCATCTATAAATTTGGAAGAAAAATAGCACAAGGACTACCTTATTATTTTATCTTCAATGTTATTACATTAGTGTCATTTGCATTGAAAATAAATAAATAAATAAATAAATAATCCTATATGAGTGTTTGATACATATATTATGATACATACACTGAGTGAGGAATATTGAGTTAAGCCTGTATTACTTGAGTGGGAAACTGTCATGATACATCATATATAAGTATTTGATACATACATGATGATACATACACTGAGTGAGAAATATTGAGTTAAACCTGTAATAATTGAGTGGGAAACTGTCATGATACATCATATATAAGTATTTGATACATACATGATGATACATACACTGAGTGAGAAATATTGAGTTAACCTGTAATACTTGAGTAGGAAACTGTTATGATCCAGCCTGTATCACCATTTGATACATATATGATAAGATGATGCATACATTGACTGTAATACTTGAGTAGGAAACTGTTATGATACATCCTATATAAGTATTTGATACATATATGATAAGATGATGCATACATTGACTGTAATACTTGAGAGGTTGAGAGTTAAAAATTGCTATGATACAGCCTACATTACTATTTGGTACATATATATGATGATACATACACTGAGTGAGAATATTGAGTTAAACCTGCTTTAGAGATACTTGAGTAAGGAACTGTTATGATACATCCTATATAAGTATTTGATACATATATGATAAGATGATACATACATTGTCTGTGATACGTGAGTAGGAAACTGTTATAATACAGTCTATGATATTAGTATTATTTGATACATATACAGAGTGTTTCAGAGAAACGGGAAATTTTGAAAGTTAAATAATTTCAAGTAAAACAAATCTTTAAATAAAGTTTTCCATATCATTCAATAGTAAAAATAATGCCATTTTAGAATCAATAATACCGTAACATCTATTTTTTGAAGATCACATCTTGCAAGTATGTTCCTTTTCTACGCAAACATTCCTGTAGTCTCTCCATCACATTGTCCATGCATGGTTTGACGTAGCATCACAACTGGAATTTGAAATCGCTTCTCGAATCTTGTCTTTCAATTCTGCAACAACGGAAGAATCATTTCTTTTGAATTATTTCTAGATTGTAGAAATTTGAAGCTCGTGACCTCCTCACATTCTAAAGCTGGATTCGCACACAACAGTGATTGTGAACAGTGTAAATATATAAATAAACTAGCCGTCAGGCTCGCTTCGCTCGCCATATCCGTCTAGCCAGGGGGCTCCGCCCCCTGGACCCCCGACTGGATCGTCCAAGAATGGGATCAGCAGGCTCGCTTCGCTCGCCTGCATTTTTCATTTGAGCATTTTTTATCATATTTTAGGACAATCCAGTCGGGGGTCCAGACTAAACGTCTGGCTAAACGGGTATGGCGAGCGAAGCGAGCCTGACGGCTAGAAATATAATATTTCCAGGATTGAAGTAGCAGTGCCCTATCAATTTTCCCGCGATAAATGCATTTAAATCTTCAACTTGGTGCCAACCCAACAAAGTCAACTCAACTTAATGCCAACCTGTCAAAATTATTAATTTAGTTGCCAGTTAACAACTGTTTCGAAGAGGTACTCTATCTAGATTATAGTTCTATAGTAACATATGATATGGAAATTTCAATTATAATTAAGAGATTGGGAGAAGAAGAATATACATCCTATATGAGTATTTGATACATATATTATGATACATACACTGAGTGAGGAATATTGAGTTATACCTGTATTACTTGAGTGGGAAACTGTCATGATTCATCATATATAAGTATTTGATACATTCATGATGATACATACACTGAGTGAGAAATATTGAGTTAAACCTGTAATAATTGAGTGGGAAACTGTCATGATACATCATATATAAGTATTTGATACATACATGATGATACATACACTGAGTGAGAAATATTGAGTTAACCTGTAATACTTGAGTAGGAAACTGTTATGATCCAGCCTGTATCACCATTTGATACATATATGATGATACATATACTGAGTGAGAAATATAGAATTAAACCTGTAATATTTGAGTGGAAAACTTTTATGATACAGCCTGTATCACCACTTGATACATATTAATATGATAAGATGATGCATACATTGACTGTCATGCTTGAGTAGGAAACTGTTATATTAGTATTTGATACATATATACTAGTAGTTCTGTGAACAGTAGACCTCACGCAGTATTCTCATCCACAAGTACTTGATTGAAACTATAGAATTATGGAAATACAGCAATAGACTGGCTTCTCCACACATCTGTGTAATCACTTGTCAGCTGATTTATGATGAATAGTCTGATTTTTACTCCAATATTGGCGTATGAAGGAGGGTCCTTTTTCCTTTTATATTATCCTTGAAATGCAAAATTTCCAAAAACCTTGTATATACGTCGACGCGCAATTAAAAAAGGAACATACCTGTCAAATTTCATGAAAATCTACTACCGCGTTTCGCCGTAAATGCGCAACATATAAACATATAAACATATAAACATATGAACATATAAACATATAACCATATAAACATATAAACATATAAACATTTAGACATTCAAAAATTTAAACATTCAAACACTTAAACATTAAGAGAAATGCAAAACCGTCGACTTGAATCTTAGACCTCACTCCTGTAATCAATATTTTTATGGTTATGTTTTTGACGTATTCTTTATTGTATTATTCGATCACCATAATTCTATTATGTTATATGACTGTCCTATTTGATGTATATTCTTCATCCTATCGAAAGTTACCTTGTATGGATGAATTATTATATTATATACATTTTACTGTTGTGAGATTGAAATCTGAAGTTATGTACGGTATTACCAATTGACGTTCCCGATAGCATTGTTATGCATTGAAGGAATAACATTATGCTTATTCTTATGGTGATACAAATCAAATCAAATCAAGTTTTATACAATGATATCACTTACATGACAAATTTCATTACACAAATAATGATATTACAGATCATTGAATGCAATACTGTTTGCTTAAGAAAATTCTTGTCTGCAAACAGGAGTGGAATACATTCAGAACTCAACTAAAAATGCTTATATATTAACTCAAATGGAAATACTGATCTTAATTAAATTAAATTATTCTAATTCATCTAGGGAACAATGCCCTAGAGTATTCGTAGGGAGTTCGTGAACACTCTGTATATCACAAGGAAAAAACTGGAGATCAGTTTCCTTTAAAAAAAAACAACATGTTATGAATAAGAGTGGAATAGTAATTATCATTAACGTTTATTATCACAACCCGGAACTAATGAAATTTTGGTGGAACCCAGTGCCTAATTTTGTTCAGGATTGCTGGAAATATCTTCTTCTTCTTCTTCTTCTTCTTCTTCCTTTCAGGGATAGGCATCTCTGGAAATATTCTGGATCGCTGGAAATATTTTCTGATTATATTACGGTCCAAAGAAAAACAAAGAAAGTAACTAGTTCATTAGTGGCCCTGTTGAATTGAGCCATTAAAACAGCATATATGTGACCAAAACCTTCCAAGTCTTCTATTTTCGAGACAGGACCAAAGTTGGGCCGTCATAAAAATGTGGCGCATCCTCCAAAATTTCTTGGAAGTGTTACTAACAAAAGGCAAACTCCTAAGTCAATAACATTTCATAATACCGATATAATGAACTTGACATGGCAATAAAAACTGCTATAAAGTTGGTGGTTACAAAATTTGTTTCAACCTGGATAGTGTTATGTGTTTTTGATTAACAGCGGCATTAAATTCCCCAGAAAGTTATGCTTTATACATCACCCACAAAAAAGTTATTGGAGTCCTTGATAGGAACCCTCTGCAAAATACGAGTCGAAATGGTTTATATGTTGGTGTTTATCGCGGTTTTTTGGAATCGTTAAAGTCATCAACTTGAGAGCCTTACATTGTTGGAGTTTATCATAAAAATAATTCCACTTACCTGCCTCTCATCAGAGAGAGCCAACAAATTTCAGACTTCTTTGAAATTGTTGTCCCCTGATGTGCATGACCAGCCCATTTTTACCATACAGTTATCGGTTAGATTACTGGAATCATAAATCATTTAACAATGGGCTCTCTCCTTTATCATAATAAATAATAACTTAGATATAAATAAAAATATGAATCTGAGTGCCCTATTGAATAATTACACAGATTTATATTTTTATTTATATTAAGAGTAGTCCTAAAGAAGAGAGCCAATAAAATATATTATAGACTAGCCGTAAGGCTCGCTTCGTTCGCCATATCCGTCTAGCCAGGGGGCTCCGCCCCCTGGACCCCCGACTGGATCGTCCAAAAATGAGATCATTGAGCTTCGCTCGCCTGTATCTTTCATTTGAGCATGCTTCATTCCATCAGAAAGTTAAAGTACTGAGAAAACGCAGAAAAGCTGAGGAGAACGCTGATTTTGGGCGTATCTTTGATGAAATATTAAAGTCACCTCATCACAAAATTTTTAGACCCTAGCTAAATCTCTGTACCAAATTTGAACATTTTCTGTCTATTACTTGATAAAAGATCTGAGGAAACGCAAAAAAACGCTAATTTTGGGCGTATCTTCGACGCTATTGCAAATTCCTTCTAACACAATTATTACACCCCAGCTGAGCTTCTGTGGTAAATTTGAACATTTTCTGTTCATTTGTTCTCGATAAAGCTGAGAAAGCGCAAAAAACGCTGGGAAAACGCTAATTCTGGGCGTATCTCTGACGTTATTGCAAATTCCTTCTAACACAACATTATTACACCCTAGCTCAGCTTCTGAACTAGATTTGAACAATTTCTGCTCATTTGTTCTCGATAAAGCTGAGAAAACTCTAAAAAACGCTGGAAAAACGCGGATTTTGGCGTAACTTTGGAAATCTTTCCAAATCCGTTCCAAGTGCGCCTCTAAAGGGTCAACTGAACATACCTACTAAATTTAAACGTTTTTGGTCCGGTAGATTTTTACTTCTGCGAGTGAGTGAGTGCCATTTCGTCAGTCAGTCAGTCAGTGAGTGCCATTTCGCTTTTATATAAATAGATATTCATGACAAGAACCTATTAATCATCAATCTGTGAATGCATGACTCTCTGTGAGTACATGTTTACTCTCAGATTTCACTAGTTAATTGATAAATTGAACTAGGCAGATTGATAGTTATGGATACACAGCCACACCCAACTATTGATAGACAACTATTGAGGTGCGTACAGACTCATGCGCCACGAACACGCGCATTTCGCTTCTCATCAGGTGATGTTCAGTCTATTATATCTGTATTTGTTTATATACGAATACCTAACTTCGCCCTCCCAGGTATAAAATAAAGGCAATCATTCTATTCTATTCTATTCTATTTGTACAGGAATAGTGTGATTCATACAGTTATAGTATGAATCAGCTGATGAAAAGCGAATTTCACATGTTCGCGCAAGTTTTCACGCACCTTTATCACACAACACAGAGCTCTATTCAAGTTAACGCGACTTAGTGCCGGTTGCACAAAAGCCAGTTAAATTTTAATCGTGATTGATTTCACGACAACCAATCAGAGAAGCCTTTTTACTTTCCTTGCCCTATTACCATAGGTAAGGAAAGTATTGCTTTCCGAAAAAAATTAAGGTACCCCAATTTCTAAATTTCTATACGTTTCAAGGTCCCCTGAGTCCAAAAATCTGGTTTTTGGGTATTGGTCTGTATGTGTGTGTGTGTGTATGAGTGTATGTGCGTCTGTGTACACGATATCTCATCTCCCAATTAACGGAATGTCTTGAAATTTTGGAACTTAAGGTGCTTACGATATAAGTATCCGACACGAACAATTTCGATCAATTGCAATTCAAGATGGCGGCTAAAATGGCGAAAATGTTGTCAAAAACAGGGGTTTTTCGTGATTTTCTCGGAAACGGCTCCAAAGATTTTGATCAAATTCATACCTAAAATAGTCATCGATAAGCTCTATCAACTGACACAAGTCCCATATCTGTAAAAATTTCAGGAGCTCCGCCCCAGCAATGCAGATAGATTCCCAATTATCAGGCTTCAGATACAATTGAAACAAAAAAAATCAAGTGGAGTAGATTGAGCATGAAAATCTCTACAATTAGTTCAGTAACATTTTCACCTAAAATTGAAAATAAGCTTTAAATTCGAGAAAATGTGATTATTCAATTGCAAATTATTGTTGATTCTATTAAATCATTCACTATGAAGAGATAGCAGACCTCATGTGTGTCTCCAGCGTTATTGCCCTGTCACCAGCTGGCTCAAATCTTTGAATAGTACACTTGAGATGCGCGGGAACACTAGCGTCAGGTGATCAATTTTCATAACGGCAAGGAAAGTTGTGTGAGTGCGCCACACCAGATTTTTTTCCTTCAAACCCTGTATCATAGAGAACAGTAGCTGCAAGTATTTAAATGAAATATGAGTTTAAGGTTTGAAAGAAGATAATAATTTGAATTCTCTGCATCAAATATATGAGAAATAGAAGAATAAATCATCATAAAATGTTCATTTAGTTGTTGGTTATGGACTAAACACTAAACCACTAATATCTCAGAATCGCCCAGAGTTCAGTTACTGAACTTTTGGCAGAGAGGTTACTGTCATTTTGCTTAGTAGGGCAGAACGAATTTTTATTGGTGTAGGAGCCCTACCTGTGCTGACGTCACACAAATGCACTACGGTTTTGTTTACAGAGGTAGTGGTACTCGTGGAATTAATAACTATTAAAATTTAAGCGGCTTTTGTGCAACCTGACCTTGGAAAGTTTAAATAAGGAGTAGTTTATCATAATAATGTAACATATTCAAGAGCATATATCTCATCAACTTATCACTATTTTCCATCCTCCACAACTTCGGTGAGCAGCTGTAGAAAGTAATCTGCTCACTCCGACTTATATCGTTCCATGATAAAGGATCAGATAGGAAATTATCGATACGAATTGAGAGATCTCGAATACAAATCTGTGTGAGTTGTTGGCACGAGAGAGGGCCACGCCTTATTCCGAAACAAATTGCAAGTCGTCCCATAATTTTACTATCTTCCCTCTCACTCTCCTCCTATAGTTACAGACTCTCTTCCCTCTCACTCTCTCTCTCTCTTTCTCTGGTTTTCAGCGTCTCAAGAGGCTGTTAAGCTCGAAATATGGAATTAATAAATCGATGGAGAAAAATCGATCTCACCAGATCGATATAAACAAACAGCCGTAACATGAGCCCGGTAACATTATTAGCCGCCATATTCAGTTTTCTAATGACTTATAAGCGGCGCAAACGACAAAGCCCTGTGAGTTAAGGCGTCCACTTTTTGCTGGCTGTAAGCCGACTAAAGTATTCTGTGGCTCAGACCTCAGACTGGCTGCGCCCAACTGTCTTATAATCTCCAAACTTATGCCAGGCATTTTGGCCGCGACATGAATTCTGAAGATGGAGTGTGAAGAAAAGGAGGGAAGAAGAGTTGGTGAGAAGGTAAGATGGAGAGAGAAGAAGGCAGTCTGTGTATAAGTGACTTAGGGTGAGCGATAAAGAGGAAATGGGGAATGGAAGAGGGTGTGGGAGGAGAGAGTGAGTGATATACAGTGTGTGTACAAAATTGAGAGAACGAGATAGAGTGAGAGAGAGTGTGGGAGATACGAAGTGTATGTGTGTGTGAGAGAATAGAATAGCTGCCTTTATTTTTACCTAGGAGGGCGGAGTTAGGGCGCAGCCGGCCCTCTCTTACACTCAACCCTTTAATACAACGCTAATTAATTACTAGATTAAACATATCAAATTCAGAAGAAATATATATACAATATTACAAACAAGGTGAATAAATATTATTAAAATACTTAAATAATAATCAATGGAGAAAAAAAATAACGAAACCTAAATATTATAATTGAGATATGAATAGAAATTAAAGAATAAAAACTGAAAATAATACAATGTAAGAGAGTGTGAGTGAGAAATACGAAGTGTGTGTGTGTGTGTGTGTGTGTGTGTGTGTGTGTGAGTGGGAGGGAGAGAGTGAGAGAGACAAAGTGTGTGTGAAAGAGAGACGAAGTGAGAGAGAGTGAGTGTGAGTATGAGACAACAGAGAGAGTAAGATAACATTAGATTAGAGTTCTTCATTCATGTAAGTTACAATATAATATTATTCTCCCTCATACACTAATTCACAAGAAATATTTGTAGCTGATAAATTCAATGAATTTGAAAAAGTATGAAATATTATTACTTATCACAATGATTAACGATAATATTATATTCTTATCCAACTACATCAATCGGCGGTTTTACAACAAAAACAATTGTTGACTCTCGGAAAAGGATATGAGATAATATATTTTTCGCCCCACTTGGATGTAATGAGCTGGTTTTCGTGCGTCATATGGAGGCTAAAAATGATTGTTTTATGACCAGGCCGGTAAAAGTTTTACGGCCCTAGAGCTGTAAAATAGCCTTGAAGTCAGCTGATTCTGATTTGATGTGAACGTGTTTACGAAATGGTTTATGAAACGGAATCAGTTTATGCTTCTAGAATTGAATAAGTATTCTGCAATAAGATACTATCATTTTATTTGGATGAATAAAATACAGATAAGATATATATTATAAACTATTCAAAATCGATTTTCAGAGTAGGATAGAACTTCTAACCTAAACTTCCGAAGTCAACGACAACAAGCATTGTTGACGTTGACATTCAGATTGGCCAAATTTCAAGTGTGCTAAAACAGCTGATCAAAAAACTTTTCATTATTTGTGTTTATTATTCAAGAATCAAATCATTTATAATAATATCTTCTTATTGTCATTTGGAAGAATACAAAGTATAAACTCAACCTCTTACATAATTGAACATAATCATTTAGACAAATGAGAATAAAAAAATAAAAATACTTGGACAATTTCCTGATATTCAGATTACCTCAGATTTGCTAGAGCTATGAGCTTCCTGTTTTGCTTTCGGAAGTGCCTAATAAACAATTATTCTCATATTTATATTGTTTATTTTTCTGTGTGGCGAAAAATAACGTTCTCACCATGGGCAAAAATGTTTTTCCGGCTCTCAATCTTTTCTAGTCCTCGGCCTACGGCCTCGGACTTGAAAACCGATTTCGAGCCGGAAAAATCTCATTTTCGGCCCTAGGTGCGAAATATACTATTCCAATAACGCACGACCGGGAAACTGATTTATTGATTGATTACCTCTATTGAGGCCGGAGTAGGGCACCAGGTCCTCTCTGTCACACAACCCTTGAATTTCTCACAGAGTGAAAGTGAGTGAGTGAGAAAATATAATATTGTAAATGGATGAATGAATAAGTGGATAGATTTATGATTAAATGATTGATTGCATGAATCCCAATTCCAATCACTCTGGAAGAAAGACATTATAAGTAAGACACTGAGGTTCAAAACTACTTGAGCTGGTAAGAATCTTCCTTTCCCAAAACGTAACCGATTATGAATGCAGCACGTTCAAAGATTTTGTGGCTTACCTAGATCGTGATTTTAAAACAAGGAAGAAGAGTATAAGTGTAGGTTGAGACGAAGTATGGAGATAGAGAAGAATACGAGGAGCATGGAAATATTATGTAAAAATATCATGGGCATTCTTCATTGTCTAGGCTGGGAGAGATGATTGCATGCATAACTGAATATAACCTTACTTTTCGTTGACTTCATACAAGAGCACTTTTAAGTTTTCCAAATAAACATGTTCAATGGGAAGGACACATGAATAATCCAGATGTTTATGATATTCTAAGCATTCCTAAGCAAGTGCAAAATGTGTAATCACAGACTAAAATCATAATTTATACCAAAAACCATTATTTAATCTGAAAGACATATTTTAAAAAATTCCTGTATGTTATTGATATTCTAAGCATTCCTGCAAGATGGGTTATCTTAGACTCAAATCATAATATATACCATAAACCATTGTTGTTTCTGATGTAGGCTAATATTATTTCTAAAGCAAAATTATATGATACAATAAGATATCGTGGGTGGATCAAATCTCTAATAATTTGCATTTGAGATTAAACAGCAAGATTTTTGTTACTTGATATTCTGAATGCAAGTAGGTTGCGGCTATTTTTTCATAATTCTGACCAAAAATGGATATTTGCTCAAAGAACTAGGAGATTCTTCTAATTATATTATGGTTTCAAATGTGCCCTTGAATACCAGAGAAGATTATGTTAAGTGGAAATTATTATTTGTAGCCTAATTGTCAACCTTTGAAGACATTCACAGGAACTGTGATTTCAAAAACTTGAAAATGAAGATGATTATCATCATTTTATGATAATTTGATCCAACCCAGTAACATAATCTCTATAAATAGGACTGTTTTCTAATATATATGAATGTGTTCCTATTCGATTGATTAAAGGTGCGTACAGATTTACGCGCCGCCAACATGAGCAATTCACTTTTAATCAGCTGATGCCAAGCTTTCTATATTTGTATCTTACCGTTTCTGTAAAAATACAGATATAGTCAGCTGATTAAAAGTGAATTGCTCATGTTCGCGACGCGTATATCTGTACGCCCCTTAAGATGATTAGTTTGATTTTCAAAACAGATGAAGATTCATCTATTCATATCATCAAGTGGACAAATACAATAGTGAATATTCAGAAAGTGATACAGACCGAAATTTCTTCTATTTCTTAGGATCAAATCAATTAAAATAAATTGAATCGTAGAAAAATCTTGAATATTCAATTTTGTTTGTGAAAATGCTCCAGATACAACTCTTGATCAATGATATCTTTGGGTGGATGCCTGTTGTTTTCAGCTGGATTATTTGTCAATTCAGTAGAATTGAGCCAATTGGAAACCTTGTATATACTCATTTTAATATTACTGAAAATTAGTTGCTCATGTTGATTGTATGTGGGTGGGAATTAATTCATGAGAATGTTCGATGTGATCGAAGCAAGTTTCTGGAAATTGTCACATTTATATTCCATGTATAAGTGAATCCGTCTCATCAAATATAATATCGGATTATCGGCCAAGTGTTAATCAGGTTGAATGAATATTGTTTACCGAGCGAAGTGAGGTCTGAAATTCAAGTCGACGGTTTGGCATTTCTCTTAATGTTTAAATGGAATCCGTTTCATCAAATATAATATCGAATTACCTGCCAAGCTCAGTAGTGAATTTAGTGTTAATCAGATTGAATGAATATATTGTTGACCGAGCGAAGTGAGGTCTTATATTCAAGTCGACGGTTTGGCATTTCTCTTAATGTTTTAAATGTTTATATGTTGCGCATTTACGGCGAAACGCGTTGATAGATTTTCATGAAATTTGACAGGTATGTTCCTTATTTCGCGTGTCGATGTATTTACAAGGTTTTTGGAAATTTTGCATTTCAAGGATAATATAAAAGGAAAAAGGAGCCTCCTTCATACGCCAATATTAGAGTAGAAATCAGACTATAGAATTATTCATCATAAATCAGCTGACAAGTGATTACACACATGTGTGGAGAAGCCAGTCTATTGCTGTATTTCCGTAAGGTCTTTAGTTTCAATCAGGTACTTGTGGATAAGAATACTGCGTGGGCTCTACTGTTCACAGAACTACTAGTGAACATGAAAATATGAATGAATGAAAATAGAATAGATAAATAATGTGGTGGCTTCATTTGGTGAAATTTTTTCAATTGGACACAAATTCATAACGTATCTTTTGAAAATCCACTATTCATGAAATTTGGGAGTGAAATGGTTTTTGTGTAGGCCTGTTGCATTAGTCCAGTAATACATATCTACATTATGATTTCTGTGAATTTATTGATGAGTTTACCCTTCGACTACCAAGCTACCCCGCTGGTGGCTATTGGACTACCCCAACCCACATTTTGTGTATTTTTTTGTAGATAATGTTGATGTATTTCATTGAAACGTTAAGTACTTGTTAAAAACATATCACTTCAGTTAATTTTTATCATAAAATCATTTCATTCCTCTTATTTTTGAAATTATAACAGATTTATCCTGGGGGTAACTCTATTACCCCACTTGGTATTCCATGTCATGAAAATTTTTTGTATATTCCAAGCATCATCGGAATACATCAGAAATCAATTTAATGATCAATTCTTATTTTTCTGCCAAACCTGATTTATAATGATCACTTAGAATCTGAATTTAAAAAAATCCTTCTCTATAACCATAATTCAATTATTAGACAACATTTCCCTTACAACAATATGAAAGAATGCTCAATTTTGTTGTCCTGTAATTTTTTGATTGAAAAAATATTTTTCAACAAAAGAGATTTATTTTTAATTATATTAATAGGTTTTGTAATGCATTGAATTGAAAAAATATAAAATAATTATATAAAACAGAAATTTTGTTGGGGTAGCCCAGTTACCCCATTTGGTATTTTGTGTATGTGGAAAACGTTGGTAGTAGAAGGGTTAATAAATAAATAACACAGTCAACACCTATGATTGAAATAAAGAGAATTATAAGATTGTGATAAAGTATTCAACACCGTCGATTGCAGAGGTCTACATTGTCTGAGCACCTGCTTCAACAAAATCACCGATATCGAACTATATCTACAACGATATTATTTATTAGGCCCTCTTACAATAGAACCCGAAAGATTACAATCGCCAAGCTCAGCTAGCCAAGCTCTCTAGCTTCTATAAAATGTGTAATTACATTCGTTCCACCAGTCATATTTCGCGGGAACCATTCTGTAATTATTCTACGTTGAGGATATTTGACGCGAGTAAGTATAGCTCAACATAAAAAGTGGAACGAAGATGGAGATCAGGAATATATTAGGAAGTGGAATTAATTACTATTTACCGGTTGTTCTGTCTTTGTTTGGGCTGGAGAGAGAAAGAGAGAGAGTGAGTGAGTGTGTGTGTGTGAGAGAGAGAAGTGACAGAGTTATTGTGGTATTTTGGTGATGGGTTTGAAGCGCTTATGAACACTGCAAAGAAGTCACTATAGCGATTTCATCTTTGTTTCTTTCTTTCTTTCGATCATCTTTGTTGAAGGGCCAGAATTTTAATAATACGGTGGGAGCTACAGTCTTCGCGACTACTTGACTTGCTTTACATAGAGATTATGAGCCATAAATAAAGTTCTGAACTGGCCGTAGGCGAACGTTGGTTGCCATTGTGAGACTAGCTTTAGAATGTCAGCATTTTCGTTAACAGCTTCCTATGTGAACCATGCTGACTATATACAGTGAATATCACACATCTAGCTACTGCGCAGACGCCGAGGTCTCTTACCTTGCCGTCATCTTCATCATCATCAACATAATCATCATCATCGTCATCATTATTATCATTATCATCGTCATCACTATCATTATCATCATCACCACCATCCTCTTCTTATTCTTCTTCTTCTTCTTCTTCTTCTTCTTCTTCTTCTTCTTCGTCTTCCTGTTCCTCATCATCATCTTCAACATAATCATCATCATCATCATCATCATCATCATCATCACGTAATCATAATCATCGTCATAACGTAATCATAATCATCGTCATCACCATCTTCTTCTTCTTCTTCTTCTCCTTCTTCTTCTTCTTCTTCTTCTTCTTCTTCTTCTTCTTCTTCTTCTTCTTCTTCTTCTTCTTCTTCTTCTTCTTCTTCTTCTTCTTCTTCTTCTTCTTCTTCTTCTTCTTCTTCTTCTTCTTCTTCTTCTTCTTCTTCTTCTTCTCTTCTTCTCTTCTTCTTCTTCTTCTTCTTCTTCTCTTCTTCTTCTTCTCTTCTTCTTCTTCTTCTTCTTCTTCTTCTTCTTCTTCTTCTCTTCTCTTCTTCTTCTTCTTCTTCTTCTTCTTCTTCTTCTTCTTCTTCTTCTTCTTCTTCTTCTTCTTCTTCTTCTTCTTCTTCTCTTCTCTTCTTCTTTATTTCGTTCTTTGTCTTCTTCGTCTGCTCCTTTATCTTATTTCTTTTGCATTTTTCTCTTTCTTCTCTGCCTTCTTCTCCTGCTCCACTTGCTTTTTCATCTCCCACTTCTCCGCAATCTTCTTCTTCCTGCTCTTCTTCTCCATATTTTCCTTATCCAACGTCTGCTTCTCAATTTCCTCTCTTCCGCATTCTTCTCGTTCTTCCCCTTTTACTCAGTCATTTTCTCCTTTTTCCACTTTTTCTCCGTCATTTTTCCTTCATCTTCTTCGTCTTCTTCTTCTTGTTCATCATCATCATCATCATCACCATCTTCTTCTTCTTCTTCTTCTTCTTGTTCATCATCATCATCATCATCATCATCACCATCTTCTTCTTCTACCCCATCTTCATCATCATCATTTTCATCATCATGTTAGAACATCTTCACCTTACTGTTCAAGAGAGTAGCGTTGTCTAAATTTAAGATTTTCTTCTTTTTCCTCTTCAGAAAAATGGTTGCAGCTTCATTTTTCATTCTCTCAGGAGAAGTAATTCAAATCTCTGGATTATTACATCTTCGTTGACATTACTGACTTATAATATGAGTCCCAACTTTTGCAAGGGTTGTACATTTTTTTATGAGAGTTCTAATATTCATCTCGCTCTGTGATATCAATTGTTGGCGACGGTTATTGGCAAGCTGTGATGTTTGCGAGAAACGAGGTTGATTAAAAACTGGAGAGAGATGTTGCTATCCGGCAACTCAAATCAGAATTTATTTTTTTATTTTATTTATTTTTCTTTATTGTATAAAATTCTATTATCATAATACAATTATGACATTGAAGGAAAAACTAGGCTACATTAGAATAGTCGAAAATGAGGATTGTCAGGATATAATTGTAAGGTCCCCATAAGTTTATTGTGAATACGATGGGTGTAGGAGCTTGAAATTACTCACTCTTATTTTTAGGGCTATTGAAATTGTTGAAACTTAAACGAAGTTATCAAGTACACTACTTGAATGGCTCTTGAAGATTGGAAACTTGTTGTGTTTTGATAGAATAGGAAAAAAGCGTACTTGTTAAATTTAATTGTGCTTCAAGGCTTGGAGTTGGTTATTGATGATTCAATCTCAAGAGAGCCGATTCAGGTTCCTTCATTCATATGTTTCACAAAACAAAATTCAACTTACGTTCCATAGTGAGGTCCACGTTATAATGGCAGTGTGTGATTTGCAATGGTTTTGTTATCCTTGTCTATCGTTCAACAAAGCAGATGGCGCTATCTCTTTCACGCATTGCGAAGTTGCCACATCGTTTATCAACAATGTAGAAATTCAACTAATTGACAAAATATTTAATCTCAATCATGAAAATTTATAATTACATCTTTCAAAAATATATTTTCTTGACAAATAAAATATTATCAACTATTTTCAACAATTAATAATGAACAGTTAAATTCATCAGATATACAAATATCAGCTGTTTGGGTGGCAAGGCAGAGATCTGGCAACCTTTTTCTCCTATCTTCCTATACTGCCACTATAACGTGATCTTCAGCGTAGAAAATAATCACCAGTAAGATTGAAACAACATGATGGGTTATATCAACCTACAGACTGAAGAGTTTCACAATAATATTGATATAAATGATGAAGTATGCGAATGTTGAAGTATCACTGTCATGTTTTCACAAGAAACATTGAAGTTTGGAGGTTTGAATATTTTAAGAGAGATAGTTTGAAAAAAGTATTTTTGAAAGTTGGAAGCGATTGATGTATGAGGTGTCATACTGGATCACATGAACCACAATTTCGTACAATCTATTTGAATAAAAATGAAGTATATTCTCAAAAATTCATTTCTCGACATCATTCAAGAGACCTCTCTCATAAGGTGTCACTTTGGATCACATGAACAACAATTTCGTACATTCCATATGAATAAAAATGAAAAAAAATCTCTAAAAAATTCATTTCTCGACATCATTCAAGAGACTTCTTTCATAAGGTGTCACTTTGGATCACATAAGCAACAATTTCGTACATTCCATATGAATAAAAATGAAAAAAAAATCTCTAAAAAATTCATTTCTCGACATCATTCAAGAGACTTCTTTCATAAGGTGTCACTTAGGATCACATAATCAACAATTTCGTACATTCCATATGAATAAAAATTGAAAAAAAATCTCTAAAAAATGCATTTCTCGAGATCATTCATCCAAGAGACTTCTCCCATCAAATTTTACTGATTTCTCTCCTGAATGACGAACAATGGTATATTATTGCAATCATTGATTAATATTTGGATAATCATGATTCTCAGTGTAATAACATTGATACAGTGATACAGAGTATCAACATTGTATCACGAACTGCAGCGTGTAACAGAAATAGAGGTCATATCAAGTTTATTTTTGATACTTTTAAAAAATCATGTATCTTGGTACATGGTACATGTAAAACCATGATTGTAACTTCAGGCTAAATAAATATTGATTAATTCATTAATACCGGTACTCTTGTTGGTGAGATGTATTCATTCATGCTTGAACACTGACATTGTGTCTAGGAATATAGAATTGAGAATTGGAATTTCTAAATATAAAATAGAATTTAAAAAATAAAATAAAATATTATATTGAAAATTCTAAATATAGAATTGAATTGGAGGATAGATTGTGTCTAATATCACAGATTCATTGAAATATTCTTGAATTTTCACGCTGAAGATGACGCCATTGGTGTTAAAACGTGTACATAATTTAGCAATAACTTCAAGATATTTGTAGTAAACATACCAGTGTTCCATTATGAAGGAATATCACTAAATTTCACCAACAAAAGTACATGGTTAATCATGAAATTATCAAAAAAAAGTTTGATATCGCCTCTATTTCTGTTGCACCCTTACATCTCGCACACAGGCAGTAATGCCTCTGCGAGAGTAAATATTTCTTAATATATATTTGTATATCTGTTGTCATTTCTGTGGTGCTGACATTGTCTTATTTTTATTGTAAAGTGTATTCTTATTTTATAATGTAGGCTACCACTGTAATTGCCTGTACGACTTATGAAATAAATAGCTTTTTGAATTGAATTGAATTAAATCTCTTAGTAACAATGTCTTCCTTAGATCAATATACTTGTCGTTCCATTTTTGATTTCTTCAGGGCTACTCTTGAATATAAAATTATATATTTTTATTTATTAATTCTTATGGCTTTTATTGGCAGAGAGATGTTCTGCCTTGCCATATTACCCAATGTCATTTCCTATCAACACTCAAGTTTATAGGTCATATATTGAGTTCTTCATGTTTTCTCACTAAAAATTTACACTTTCACTTCCTGAGTTTGCATTTTATAAAGTTTAAAACCAAGAAAACTTAAATATCAACACAAATAATATTCATATTGATGTGACTAAACAATTTTGAAAAATCTGGTGTGGCGCAATCACACAACTTTCCTTGCCGTTATGAAAATTGATCACCTGACGCTAGTGTTCACGCGCATACTAGTTTACTATACAAAGATCTGAGCCAGCTGGTGACAGGACAATAACGCACACGATCTCTTCATAGTGAATGATTTAATAGAATCAACAGTTGCCAACAGTTTGCAATTGAATAATCGCATTTTCTCAAATTTCAAGCTTATTTTCAATTTTAGGTGAAAATGTTACTGAACATTAATTGTAGAGATTTTTATGCTCTATCTCTTCCACTTAAAATTTTCAGTTTGTATTGTATCTGAAGCCTGATAATTGGGAATCTAAAATCAAACTTCACATAGATGGTGCAGTGCTCCTGAAATTTTTACAGATATGAGACTTGTTGCACTTGGTAGAGCTTATTAATGACTATTTAAGGTATTTTATCAAAATCGTTGGAGCCATTTTCGAGAAAATCGCGAAAAAACCTGTTTTTGACAACATTTTCGCCATTTTAGCCGCCATCTTGAATTGCATTTGATCGAAATTGTTTGTGTCGGATCCTTATAGTGTAAAGACCTTGAGTTCCAAATTTCAAGTCATTCCGTTGATTGGGAGATGAGATATCGTGTACACAGACGCACATACACTCATACACACACACACACACTCACACACACACACACACACACACACACACACACACATACAGACCAATACCCAAAAACCACTTTTTTGGACTCAGGGGACCTTGAAACGTATAGAAATTTAGAAATTGGGGTACCTTATTTTTTTGCGGAAAGCAATACTTTCCTTACCTATGGTAATAGGGCAGGGAAAGTAAAAAAGATACTTGGTTTTCTATTTTTATTTATATTGTCTTTCCAAGTCTGTTGAATACGAAAGTTCCTCGATAAATGTTATTTAAGTGCACCAAGAAATGTTACTCAAGGATTTCTCAGTTTTATAATTTTTAAAACTAATTTATGGAAGAAGAACATCCGTTTTTACTCGTTGAATTTTGGTAGTAACGAATTTTATAATAATTGATATGACTCCAAACTAACGGTTACACGACACAACATATTATTCTAATAATTCTAATAATTTCGTAATTATTATAAGCCTATAATAATTCTGATAAAAATGGAAATTGATAATAGGCTAGCAACGATAACGATGACATGAAAAATATATGATGGACGGTGGATTATAATTTTTATAACTAATTAATTCAAATTTTAATGATCATTATTGCTTATCCGTTCTACTTCTACTAATTAGACATCGTTTTGTAATGTAGAAGTTGGGAAGGGGACGAAATTGTGGTTCTAATACGATAGAAAAGTCACTAGAAAGCAGATAGTCACTCCATCCAGGTGTAAAAAATAATGAAATATCTGACTCGGCCAGCCAAGGTGAGTTCCAGACAGAAATTGGATGCCTGAATCAAAATGGATGAAGATCAAGCCGATCCACTTCTCCGATATAATAGATGGTAAGCTACTTAGTGGCCTATCTCTATCCTTCTATCCTGACCACAGCTGGAAGCTGTTCTAACACTGGATGCCACTTCACGCCTAATTGACATTTCCAAAAAGAATCATGTCGATCTAAACCCCTTTGTGATTGACAATGCCAGGAAAATAATCTTCCTTTTTTAGGAGGTCGGAAGTCGAGAGTTGGATAAGATGGACTGGTTAGGTTCACCATTTTTGGTTTCTGTTTTCAAAAGTTGATTTGAGTCCGGAAATTAACTTATAGTTTTACATCTAGATTTAAGTTGTGAATTTTAATTCACTTCATGTGTTCTGAAAGATTAAGAATATTATTATTTATTCATTTATTATTTATTTATTTATTCACAATGCAAATGACACTAATGTAATAACATTGAAAGATAAAATAATAAGGTAGTCCTTGTGCTATTTTTCTTCCAAATTTATAGATGACAAAGTCCAAGGTAAGGTTAGAATTTCATGTGTACAATTTTTGAAATCTATTTTGAAATAGCTTGAAATTACTATTTAAGTTGTGAATTTTAATCTACTCCTTTAGCTCTGACAGTTGTTACTCTTTATGATCTTGAAAAAATAAGAATACATCTGCCAGCCTCTTGAAGTAGGCTAGGATCGTATTAGTTTCTAATACAACATTCAACATATCTTTCCAATACTACTAGTTTCAATATTAACTCGTTTCAGTTATTTGTTACTACACTTTGTGTTCAATGACAATGAAGGATTATTGGCTGATTGATATTTAATAATAATAATAAATATATTGATAGTATCAAGAGTATCAAGAATATTTATTTTTCAAATATACTAATTCAAATTATTCAAATTCAAATTTTTTTATTCAAAAAAACAAAACAAGTATTACAATCACTCCAATAATAGACCATATGGACCTCTGGGGTCTGTTTTTGGGTCGATGTACTATCCTGAATATCTTTGTCTCCAAGGTTTGAATATTTATTTTTTTAATATATTACCCTGAATATCTTTCTCTCCAAGGTTTGAGTCTCCAATGATACTTTCACTGTGTATTATGAATAGCTTCATTTGAAACTTATCCTCACATACAAAATTATTGATGATAAAAATAACGTGAGAAGATTATGAAATGAAATTTGAAATTTATTTGCCGAAAAATTCATACGTTACAAAGATTTGATTCAACTGACATTTTCCCAGACATGTCCGAGACGCTCCTCATTAACGGTTTCTATGACTTATACTTGTAAGTAATGAAAATTCTGTATACAGTGCAATATTTTCGAAAATACACACAAACTTAATAATACGCCATTCTCTATCCACTCTGAAGTATAATACCTAGCCAAATTGCAGACTACAATGATAATTTTATCCTGAGGCAGAGTGTAGGCCACCAGGTAAATGATAGCAAATACAATATCTATTTATTTATTTATTTGATATAATTACAAATCATATGAATATGATCGGGATAGAACAACAGGCATAGCCCAAAACTATTCTGTTCCCAAATTTTGATAAATAATAAAATGTCCGAAAAAATAGGTTATGTTCTTACTGAGGAAAGTTAAAGTTCAAAGTTCTGAACTGTGAACAATTTATGAAGCTGTTCTGAATATGAAGCTTATAATTATGTTACTGACAGAGAATTAAAATTTTTTTGAGGTGATAATAAAGCAGAATAATCTATAGAAAGTAAATTTGAGTCTTGAGACGGAATCTCGTGAAATCGATGTTTTCATTCATTGTTGGTGGATGATAATATTCATATCTATCATTGTTTCAATTTATCATTTGCAGTAGAGGACCTTCAATTATTCTAAGTCGACAAAATATGGCCCATTTTAGGTTGTATGTTAGCCACTCAGTGTGATAATAAAGCAGAATACCCAATTGTAGAGTAGTCTAGAGTAGTAAGTTGACAATTAAGTCTAGTAGTAAGTCTAGACAATTCTAGAGTAGTAAGTTGAGTCAATAATAGTAGACAAAACAGTTAACTATAAAGTAGAACACCATGTGTATTCTAGGTGGTCTGCTAGCCACTTAATGTAATAATTAACAAGAATACCCAATTGTAGAGTAAGTTGAGTCTTGAGCCAGAGTTCCAAAGTAGGCCTCAAGCAGGTGGTGACCCCTATCGCCCGTTTTGTGTACTAACACGAGTCGAAAACCACCATCAATAGTCGGCCTTCTCACTTTTTCACCAGTCACCTTCCTGTTAGGACCTCCTCAGTCTCTAGTAGTCCTTCAGCCATCAGCCCGTAGAATATTACTTCAGTTTGTGGTAACTAGAGAGACATACAGACAGAGACAACAAGGGAATAAAATTCTCAATATGAGATCATCAATTTGTCCATTGATTTCAGTATCATTCTATCATAATAATTTTATCACTGTTCTATTAATGTGAGGCTCTCTGACAATCTACTATCTACTTTATCTACTTTGTATCTATCATCCTACTTAGGCTCTATAATTCCACTTCCTTCGTTGACTGTGAGAACATTTGACGAAGTAAATGATTGAGTTCTATAACATCCATAGTTAAGGAATCTTCTTATTCCTTTATCCAATTCCACCGTTAGGAAACGTTGATTTGTGTTGTTAACAATCAAAATTCTGTTTATTAGGTATATCAGTATTTCTGACTTTTTTCCAGTTGCACATCAAGCTCTTTCAGCGGCTTTCAATACCCTATTCTCCTGTTAATTAATTTCAGTTCCAGCTATTTTCTTCAGTTAGTTCTTCAAGATAAATTTCGCAAAGATAAACCACTCGAGATAAATTTTAATCATGATCTTCAGACTTCAGATAATTATCAAGAATATAGAAGTAGAGAAGTACGTATAGTGCAAGAATAGTATATAGAAGAATAGAGTAGTATAGAAGTTAGAAGAGTATATAGCTATATACTATCCTGGCGTATAGTGTAGTACTTATATTATGTTCAAATGTCATACCAATTCTAAAAACTTAGATCATAGAATTTCTCCTTGAAGAACTTCGAAACAAAGAGCTCGAATTGAAATTATTAATAGGGAATTTTTATGTTGGATTTCAGTGAACAAAAAATAACTTCTTATACAAATCTCTCATGTGTTACTTGCCACAGGAAAATTGTTATGGAAGGAATATTACATTCATTGAATTAAAATTAACAATATGAAATTCTTGTGTTGGATTTAAGTGAACAAAAAATAACTTCTTATAGAAATCTCTCATGTGTTACTAGCCACAAAAAAAGTGGTTCTGGAAGGGATTTTGTAGTTATTGAATCGGTTTGCTTATTAATTAGATAATAGATCATAGCTGCTCCTACTCTTAAAATTTGATCGAATTGAAATATTTCACGGATCTAGTCTTTGATGGGAAGTGAATTAAGTTATCATTTACATAACCTCTAGACTGTGTATTCCAAATTAAGGTTTAAAGCAGTTTTGGGCGAATGTCTGTGGTTTTTACTTGCATTGTATCTATTGTCTATGAATAAATAAATAATAAATTCAAAATTCAAATTCTTTCCATTGCTGTAACCTTTTTTTCAAAATGCATAACAAAGTCAAAACATATATAGAACAGATAAGTTAAAACAGTCATAAGATCACAGATTATGTATCACATATTATCTAACAGTTCATTTTTATTGTATGGACATTTTTCAACAAGGAAAGTTTCTTTTCTATTCTTAAAACATTTAGTCTCTAGAATTTAATGTTATCAGGTAAATTATTAAACAGTCTGATGCCATACTCAATAAAACCATTCAGTGTGTATGAATAATCACATTGATTCACTCTAAGAGCAAACGCGTTCTTAGTAAAATGATTATGAACAGTATTATTCAAAGGAATAAATGCCAGATTCTTCTTTATATACATTAAACACTCAAAAGCATAGATAGCAGAGACAGTTAATATTTTCATTTGTTGGAATAGAGGTCTACAATGTGTTCGACCATGGACATGAGCAATCACTCTTATTGCACGCTTCTGCAAAACAAACAGTCTCTTAACGTTAGTGTCATTCCCCCAGGCAACAATACCATAAGACAAATGGCTATGAACATATGCATAATAGACAGTAATTAGTACAACTGGGTTAACATTTACTCAAATTAACATTTTAACAAATTATTACATTTGATCTGAATAGCCAAGTCATCAGCAAAATGAAATGAATTGAGTATCAGTTTTCATATTAGATCTAGAGTCAAATGGAAGAACGATAAAGTATCATTCTCCATGTTCATTTCAGAGTCAAATATAAGAAAATGACTTCTCGAAGTACTTTATCATAAATTTGTGTCAAATTATTCATGATATACTGTACAGGCATCAAAATAAGTGAACAAATCAGTTTTTGTATTACCATATAAACCTATTACTTGACCTATTTATCATTGTGAAATCAGTCAGTACTCAGTTGTAACTGATTAATAAAGAACTACTTTCATAATTCGCTCCACAGATAAGGCTATACCTAATCATTGTCATGAATTGAATTCCTCAGATCATGATCTGTTTTGGTTTCATAACACTTATCTCTTACATTTCAATTTACTGATCAAAACAACCAACCTTTCAATCACATTTCAGCCTCCACGGCGCAAGCGCAATGACTTAATTCCATACATGCATCTAGGTCATACCTTTGCCGACTTCAAATTACGGTATTAGTGAGTCATAGTTACCTCATGTCTTCACTACCGTAAGCGCGCAATTTCGATCCCGCAATAAATTTAACAAATCAACCAATTTGTATGACTGTCACTGCAACTGGAAAAACATGAACTGGTTCAATTGCTTCATTGTTCGACTCACTTCATAAATGGAGTCAAGTCGTCTCAGCACACCCACATGCTCACAATCTTTGTGCTTCTTTTCTACACTCATTTTTATTCCTCGCCTTCTGTGACCTTGATCTCCAAAAAATTCAATTAGGAATTCTGCAACTGCATCCATATGTAGCTGAATGCAGTTGAGATCAATCTAGTCTTGAGATGGAGGTAATTTCTCAATTCAAATCGGAACAATTTTATTGCACCAAATACATAATATGAATTATGACTGAATGGATGGATAATTTGCTTTTATTTCTTCATTATTTCCAAGCTAACCTTCCGATAGTCGCGCTCTACTCAATCACACGAGCAGTCGCGTGTTGTAACTTTTTACAACATCCAATTTTCCAAGTTTTATGTATCCTGTTTACTGTCAAAACTAGGGATGGGTATCGAAAGACAAAACATCGATGTTTTGAACATCGATGTTTTTTCACCTTAACATCGATAAGTGAAAAACATCGAATAGTAAACATCGATGTTTTTTGAACATCGATGTTTTTCAACATTGTTGTATCACCCTACGTTTTTACGGATGATACCAAGGTACCTAGAATACAGGTATTCTAGCAGAGCACAGGAAATGAAAATGGATTAAGTTTTTTTATATGGATATCTGCTCTCCTTACAATAGGAGGACCTCTTTTCCAAAGCTAGATTAATTAGTGTTAAACGCATGTTGAGGAAATATATAATTGTAATAAGAAAAAAACTCTTTCTTCCTAAGAAACGAAGAATCCGACCTCTTATTCAATTCTGAATAAGTATCCAACCTTGACACGGGCCACAGAAGTAGAATTAATGTAAATCTTCAAGAGTATCCAACAGTCTCACATAAAAATACAGAGAGCCTGATTGAAAAAAAAACAATCAGCAGGAAGTCAAAACTTATGCGAGATCTTTCACAAGAGTGATCTATATTCAAGAAAAACACTAAACAGAATACTACACTAAATATGACAAAGATAATGATTATATTCTGTTACTATTGCTGTATATTGTTACTATCAAATTAAAAAATTAGAATTGTTTTTAGGTACTTTTTAGTTGGGAAAAACATCGATCGGATGACCGATGTCTAGGTTAAACCATCGATAAGTGAAAAACATCGACCAGTGAACATCGATGTTAAAAACATCGATGTATCGATACCCATCCCTAGACAAAACATATAAATAAATTTTATTATCACTTTTCCCATCTTTTTGGATCATTTTACGCCTATGAACATTCGGATGGTCACCATTCCATATCTGAATAAGGTACACCAAGCAAAGCCATCAATATTCTGTGTTATTGGTTCGTTTACAGTCCCCGTATACAGTATTTCCCTATCTTATGCACAGTTCGACTTATGCACTGTCGCGACTAATTGGCACTTAAAGACTGAATCATTGCTCGGTTGATACTGCAACTCAGTGGAGTGATGGGGAGAAAGTTTTGGAATGCATAGGTGACTCATTCACTGACACCACCCCATCCAATAGTTTTGTGCAGCAAAAGAAACTGACACTGTTGTACTTTTTACAACAGCGCGACTGCCGGTAGGTTAATATTATGCAAAAATATATTCACAGTTATAACAAGCATTACATTTTTGTGATCTCTATAAATGTGCTTTCATAACCTAATTTTTATAAAAAATGTCTTTTCATGACTATTTTTATCAAAATTATGAAGAGGAACAGTTTTGGGTTTATCCTGTTGATTCTCTCTCAATAATCAATTCGATATTGTGATTGTGGAATAAATAATAAATAAATAATCAAACCCTCTGGTCATCGACCGTCAGGGTGAGGTTTTTCATAAATACTAGTAGATTCCATACGAAATTAAAAATGTTTGTTTTTCTCCTTCTTCTTCTTCTTCTTCTTCTTCACTTCAAGGATTAGGTTTGTTAAAGAACCTGTTCCGGCACCCATCTTTTCCTCGGTCTTCCCACGTCTCTTTTCCCAGTAGGTTTATAGCATTTAGCCTCCAAAGGTATTCGTCCAGGAGGCATTCTATTCAAATGACTGCACCAATTCATTCTGTTTTGAATGATTTTTCCATGTAAAGGTGTAACAGATAAAGCTCTTCTTATCTCCTCATTTCTGATTCTATCTGTTCTAGTGCAGCCAAACACACTTCTTAGAAACCTTATTTCTGCAGCTTGAATCTTGCTGTCTACTCTACGTGTGTGGATCCAATTCTCACTTCCGTAAAGCAGCGTTGGTACAGCGATGGTATTGAAGAATTTGATTCTAGTATCCTGCCTTGTTTTATTTTTGAGGTTTCTATGAATATTGCCACATATTCGTTGGAACTTTGATACTTTGTTATTAATATCTTTATCTGTATCATAGGTGTTTGTTTTTCATTATACTTTTTTCTTTGAAGCGTTCATTTAGCAGTTCCCAACTCACTATCCATTGAACACCGAAATTAAGTAGTCTCTGTATTCCCATGTATCAACACAGTATGCAACCTATCTTCAGCCAGTCATCATCGTTCAGGTTGTTCTTCAGATTTTCTCGTGTCAAAGTGTTGCCATCTGAACTCGACGAGAATGGGACATGTTCCAATGAAATGTGTGACATCCTCCTCCTCCTCCCTATTGCACATAATATAGTAATCACTATGGGAAGTAGAGTAACTTGATTCAATCACGAGTTAATGCTACAAGTCAGCAAAAGTGGAGATATACGCCAATGTGACCAATTTTTAGAGAAGATAATAATTATTATTGTTTGTAATGTCGATTCTTCTGAATTGTTAGCTGTAATGCAAGTGTCTCATCCTCATCTCAGTTCCTATCAAGTAACACAATTCGCATATATTCTATTGCATGGTATCATTTTTGTTCGCTGTTATCTATATTATAAAAGAGGAAAAACTGGCTTATACACGTACGGGATGGTAAAATTATTTTTTCCTACAGTTACCTTGAAAAGTGACGATTCCTGCACTGATTACAGAACGCAAAGATTCACTTTTCCGCTCTATTGCGGGAAAAAATTTTTCTGCACTCCAGATTTGCAACATGGCAACAAAAAATAGCTGGTGGGTTATATGGAGGATTAGTGCACGAAAACAAAAATTAAGTTGGTAAAAATGACTGTGGTTGGATTTAGATAAGAATCATTTCAATGGCTACCCTACATTCATGATAAAATCCCAATCTACAAATCCAAAACAAGAATAATGTTCATCTAAATCATAATTAAATAATCATCATTTACGAATTCTCATCATTAAATGATAAATAATTCTTTTCTATTGATAATTACTATTTCAACTCCAAGAAATGAGAAAAGTAGCAGATATACATAATAAAATTCGAATTTTGAGCTTAAATTATTACCGTTCGATATTCATATAAATAAAAATAATAGAAAACATAACAATACTACAATAAATATTCTCTGTTGTCTATGTTATTTTTATAAATATTTTTCAGTTTACTTTGAGCATTTTTCTCGTTAATTTGAGCAAAAGTCTAAATTTCTGAATCGTGTTTCAGTAATTTTTAGCTGGATGAAACAAACTTAGGTACGATTCTTCCCGCTAGGTCGCGCGCTTGTCAGTTCAGCCATCTTGTTGTGTTCAGCCATCTTGCATCTCGGTTCAGCCAACAAGCTGTTGGCGTGTATTTTGAATGTGAAGTTTTTGTTCCATCTGTATTTTTTCTGATTCTTGAATGAATAAAAATGAGAACTTTGGCTGAGAATTTTCAACTTCAATTGGATTATTAATTTTTAAATGAATTAAAGTTGCTATTAATAATAGCATCACACACACACACAAACATTTGATGGATTTCAGCCATCGTTTTACCCATAATCATTCAATCAACCACTTCTCATATTCAATGGTAACTGTAGGAAGAATTAAATGTGAAATACGTGCACAAAGTTCCTCTGCTGCACTCAAGAAGCCATTCCGCCCTCGCCTACGGCTCGGGCGTAAACGTTTCTTTCGGTGCAGCAAACTGTTACTTTGCGCACTAGTTGCACAAATAACTATTGTCGCATCACCATGTCTGAACTACTGGACTGATTAACTTGAAATTTTGCATATGGATGCTCAAGGTGCGCTTACCTCAAAGTTATTAACTTAATTCTTATAGATTCTATTAGATTGTTTAGTTTAGTTTAGTTTACTTGTTCGTCACAATTACTGAACTGCATTAAGGGAGCAACGATCCCGCAGTATATGACACGTCAAAGTTTAATCTAATATCTACCATCCCTCCTATTTCAACACTACAGATCCCACATAACATACATCAATCAAACACTATTCAACAAGGAAGTCTGCTAACCTATACGGACACAATACAATAAGGAATTCCCTGAGTGTTTTTTGAACTCCTTCAAGCCATCAATTTCTCTTATGTGAGATGGGATTGAATTAAATATTTTCATTCCCATATAAAACGGGCCACTCTCCAGCAGGCTTAGTCTGTGATGTGGGTAAACAAAACCTCTAAATCGAGTATTATGGGGATGACTCACCTGGTTCTCCTCATACATTCGTCTATTTTTAAAAACGAAGATTGCTAAATCTAATATATAAATAGCAGGAGCCGTCAGCAATCTCTTTTCTTTAAAATAAGGTCTGCAAGAGCGCATTGTGTTAATCTTATAAATTATCCTAATGGCTTTCTTCTGCAGTATGAATATTCCATTATTCTCTATACTTTTTCCCCAAAAAATAACTCCATATCTCATAACTGACAGAAAATAAGCATGATATACAAAAAGAACAGTTTTTTCACTCCCTACTCTAGCCATTACTCTTAATGCAAACAAGGCTCTATTCAATTTACCAGTGACATGAGAAATATGAAGCTTCCACTTCGAATCACTCTCCATCATCAGACCCAAGAATGTCGTGGAATCAGAAGTTTCAACTCTACTTTGCGTATTCAAGTTTATTCCAAAACTTTTATAGTCTCTGCTGAAGGGAATTACCTTAGTTTTTTTGCAGTTCAAACTAAGACTATTCTGAACAAACCACGAATCTAATTCAGCAAGACACCTCTCAGCCTCTCTTATCAAACATTCACTGTTCCTACTGGTGATTAAAGCTGTAGTGTCGTCCACAAAAAGAGAGAGTTTGAAATTGACGTGACTCTCGATGTCATTAACATATACCAGGTTGAACAAAACTTATCATACACATGATGTTTTTGTCAAGTTCAATCTAATAGAATCCATATAAGGATTAAGTTATTAACATTTTGTTATTAACTTTAGTGTAACCCCAGCTTTAATTAACCGAGGATGGTTATAGGCCTATTTTGAATCCTTCAAGATTTCATTTAAATAAGTTCTCAGTTTGTCAAGTTTAAAAATGGACCCTTGCGAAGCACGGGTTACCTGCTAGTAATCAATAATTCAATAACAAGGAGAAGCCATACTTCTGTCACTAGACTCCGTTTACAAGTTATTGTAAAAGACTGTGGCAAATAATACAGGAGTGAGCCATCAACGCAGATGATTAACAGTTCATTTGTAAATCATATCGGTTTCCGTCATTTTAGCCGACGCCCAAAAGGTGGGGGGAGGGTTTATATAGGGTGAAGATGAGGCAGGAGAAGAAGATATGGGGAGTGGCAGGAAACGCCGTTAATGTCTTCTCACCGGTGAAATGTTGAGAAGTAAGTAGAGGAAACAGAGAGAGAAAAGATGAGTGAGAAGAATATCATTGGAGGGAGAGGAGAAGGAGGAGGTGTGAGAAGGGGAAGAGAGAGACAGAAGTGATGAAGGATGAGTGAGAAGAACAGTGGAGAATGAGGTGTAGGAGAAGGTGAAGAAAGGGAACGAGAGAGGAAGAGAGAAGTGGAGAAGGATGAGTGAGAAGAACAGTGCAGGAAGAGGAGAAGGAGGAGGAGGAGAAGAAGAAGGTGAAGAAAGGGAAATGAGAGAAAGAGAGAGGTGGAGAAGGATGAGTGAGAAGAGCAGTGGAGGGAGATGAGATGGAGAAGGTGAGGAAAGGAAAAGAGAGAGAACTGGAGAAGGATGTGTGAGAAGAAGAACAGTGGATGGAGAGGAGAAGGAGAAGTTGGGGAAGGGGGAGAGAAAAGTGGAGGAGAATTTCCCGGGTTAAATGTTTGTCATGAATTAAGAAGAAGGCATAAGATGCCATGTATTGAACTCAGTTTTCCAAATGCGATTGTCAAGAGATTGTTTCATGTCAAATGAGATTGGGCGAACAAATAAGAATGTCGTATCTCTCCCATATTTGCTGTGGATTATTATGAAACGTATTATTTCATGAAAGTATAAAGATGTTCTGGATTTGTGGAGAGGAAGGAATAGGATGTAGAAAATATGAGAAACAAAAGAACAAGAAGAACTGGGGTGGAGAGAATAATATGGAGATGATTGGGTAAGAGAGTGGAAATTGGAAAAAAAGATGGAATGGGTGGAATGCAGAAAGTGAGTAAAGAGAATGATGAGAAGGAGGAGAAAAAAAACATTGGAAAAATAGAGGAAATATGAGGAATGAAGACCGTGGAAAAAGAAGAGCACACATACAAGAAAAGATGAACTGACAGAAAAGAAAAACATGATAGTAGAAAAAAATAGACAAAGAAAGAGGAAAAGTGATAGAAGTAACCTGTATACCCTCAGGAAAAGGACCTAGGTGGTGAGGAGATCGAAGGAAGGACATCCTGAGGGGAAGCCAAGGGCCAGGGAATGGATGGATGTCTGGAAAGGAACTGAGGGAACAGTTTTTGCATAACTACAACCGTATCGCCCTCATTCTAACAACTACAGGAGACCCTCACAGGCTAACAGTCAGTCCTTTCCTCCTCCAGCTGGATCTTCCCTTCTCCAGTTGGAACCTCCCCCATCTAGTTGGAACTCCAGGAGCCCCCCTACAACTAGCCTGGGGGAAACGACAGTCTGCCGACACCGCAAAGGCAACCATTCCATTCCCTGAACCATGATAGCAGACGCTGGCTCAAAGTCAACACATTCTGTCAGATCCCTTGATACATACCACCAAAGTTCCCCCCTTCAACCTTTGCTGACTGGGATGAACCTCACTACACAGACAATGCAAGGGACCGTAACTGCAGTATCTTCCTCTCCTCAAGACCAGGAGAGGGTTCTAGAACATTTGGCACCCTGGTCTTCCACCAGACCTACGTGTCTTATCGTTTTTCATCTACTTAATATAACTCTGCGCCGCCCAAAACCAACCGCGTTTGTCGCATCTATATTATTATCACGTAATCATCTTTTCTTCCTGATTCCACTTACATTTTTTTGAAAAGTGAATTCAAAAGAAGGATGGAGATACCCTTAGGAGGGTCTCCCTCAGTAACGTTCCCTAACAACGACTAATTCTCTGCGAAATGAGAATTCAGTTGAGAAAAATATCTCTTCATTTGAATCTCCCTCTTAAACTTATTACAATAGCATCTTTCTCGCATCTGGACAGAGAGCTGAGCTATCATCGCTACAGAGAGAGAAGTAACTAGATGAGAATACCATATTGAATGTACCTAACAAGGATAGTTGAGTTTTCAGTATCACCACCCGTTGAATGTACGTTGGTGTCGTTGGTGTTGATTGACCGAACGAAGTGAGGTCTAAGATTCAAGTCGACGGTTTGGCATTTCTCTTAATGTTTAAATGTTTATATAAATTTATATGTTGCGCATTTACGGCAAAACGCGGTAATAGATTTTTATGAAATTTGACAGGTATGTTCCTTTTTGAATTGCGCGTCGACGTATACACAAGGTTTTTGGAAATTTTGCATTTCAAGGATAATATAAAAGGATAAAGGAGCCTCCTTCATACGCCAATATTAGAGTATCAGCTAATATTATGAATCAGACTATAGAATTATTCATCATAAATCAGCTGACAAGTGATTACACAGATGTGTGGAGAAGCCAGTCTATTACTGTATTTGTAAAAGGTCTATAGTTTCAATCAAAGACATTAAAGAGGTATGCATCTCTATGCTGGGTTAACACCAAAGTTATTAACAAAATAGTTTTAACTCAATCCTTATAGATACTATTAGATTGAACGGAAGTTGACAAACACATCATGTGTATGATAAGTTATGTTCAATCTAATATAATCTAAAAGGATTGAGCTATTAACAATTTTCAATAAATTTGGTCTGATCGCAGTTTTAAAGTCTTTGGTTACAATATTTTGTTTTGCAGTCATGGTATTATTATGCGTGCCCATCAGTATCAATATTCTCACATTCGAAAAAACTAATTTAATAGGTGAATGAAAATAAACAAATGAACTAAATAATGCTGGAGAAATTATAATATTTCCGATTCTCAAAAATTAATTTTCATCAGATAGAAAGATCAGCAATGATCATCACGGAACTGGATGAATTATATCATAACATGAAATACAAATTCAAACGTGAACTGAGTTTGTTAACATTTAAGACATCTGGTACTTGTGGAAGAGAATACTGCATGAGGTCTACTGTTCACAGAACTACTAGTGTAGGAAGATGAGACATACATCGTATATGTAGCTCTCCACATTAAGTCATATTCACATTACATAGATAAAGTGATTCGAGCCAATAAAATAATATCATAGTTGAGAAGTTTTAATGTACAACATTACAATGGTCATTTGACTGAAACTGAAATCCTATTATATTGAGCGAGCAATTTATGTATATTTATATCTGGTTATTTTTAAAAAACACTTCATTCACAGGGGCTACTTTTTAAATAAATAAAACAATATAAAATCTTATAGCACCTTTTATTTTGAAGTTTTTCTTTAAATAAAGGGTGCTATAAGATTTTATATTGTTTCATTAACAGGTTATTTTTATATCTGGTTATTCATGTTCAACGGATCTCGAAAACCGCTCCAACGATTTTCACGAAATTTGGAACATAGTAGGTTTATGATATAAAAATTCGATTGCACTAGGTCTCATTCTTGGGAAAACTCGCTGAACGACATTAAAAGGATGATAATTATTCATCCTTGGAAAACAGATGATAATTTCGTCGTCTCTCGATAACAGAAGATGCGTGTGCCTGTGTGGGAGAGAGACAGAATTGTTTCCAGCTGTGTAATCATAATCAATCAGCGAGAAATTTTATCTAGCTAGACAATTCAATCGACTCGATCAACATAATCTGATTTGTTGACATGACATAATAATCCTCCTAAACTAGAGTATATCACAATTTTCAAAGTTTATCATTATTTGACAATTTTAAGTGATTAGTGAGTGTTATTTTGTTATTCAATTCGGTTTCTATATAATCTCAATTATAAATTTTCTGTTTTCAAATGTTTGAACAGAAAAATGAACCTGAATTAAAGTGTATGGAGCACAACCTACTTTCTGGACTATTTATAGAGTATAAATCAGAATTCGGGAAAGAAACAGTTTTGGGCTGAGCCTAATAGTACTTCCCCAATCATTTTAAAGAATTGTGTTTGGTTTATCAAATGTCAATAAATAAATAACGAGCGAAGCTCGGTGCCCCGATATTAGTATTTAAAAAGAGAAAAATTCATTTCCCAGAACGTTACTTAGTAAAAGAGAGTTATAATTTCAAATTTGCCATTATTGTCAAATTGTTACAAATTATCATCTAAAATAATATGAAAATGTTGAAATTTTGAGAATACCTATTTCTATTTAAAGTCTTTGATTCCTATTCGAAGACAAATATCAATTTAAGTCTGCATACTTATCTATTCGAAGAGTGAATGTGGAATGGATTATTGGCCTCATATTCTAAACAGCCTTTATTCTATAAACAAATAATCACATTTCAAAATATCAATGGATCAAGCGGTTCCCTCAACATTAGTTTTGTAAAATACTACCGTAATCCTTGTTATCAACACGGCATCCCAGGTTCAATTCTTATGACAACTGACAGTTGAAAGAATCAATGGGCCATTGGCCCATATGAATAAAACCAGAGCAAATGCTCATGAGCAAGATTTGCTCATGGAGCATAAGTTTTCGCTCATGAGCAAAATGTAGAAGCAAAAGCATTTGCTTATTTTTATATGAATAAGCTCTACCTCATTAAGGTAAGAACCTTATGCTCCTGAACTCTGGAGCAAATGCTCACGTATTTTAGAGATTTTTCATAAGATAATTCGCTTTTGTAACCTTACTTTGTTTTTATAGCTCACGGAAGCGCTTAATATGCAAGTAGGGGGCACCGCTTGTGTTTGCATCGTCTACTCTGTTTTCTATTTATAAATAGAGTTTTTGGTTAGTTGAGTTTAGAATTTCGAAATAATACCGTGAAAAAATGTCATCTCTAAAATAATCTTCAGCATATTCTTATAATATCAATAGCTTCTTATAATCGTCTACACTCTAATCTTCTTAAACGCCTATTCCCTATTTTGTGATGGCTATCTTTTATCAGGTAGCTCTTTTGTATTTATTCTTTTGTAGGAGTAATGGTGATATATATATTTGTTGAATCTTAAAAGAGTTTTATAGTTCTCAAATATTGGTTGTAATCGTATCTGATATAGTTTCCTCTTCCTCATACAAAATAATTGAGCCATTTTACTATGAGCAAAAGGAAATAAGCTGCTCTAGACTAGACTCACCTTTTTTGAAGCATTTACTTCAAAAGTTGAGCAAATGCTCTAGTTTATTCATACAATTTTGAGTATAAGCTTTCACTTTTGAGCAAATGCTCAAACTATTTTTTTGATGAGCATGGGCAAAAGGTTCTGCTCACGTTTATTCATAGAAAATTAAGCAAATGCTCCATATTTCAGATGTATAAGCAAATACTCTACTCTATTGATATGGCCCAATTTGTTGAGCTGCTCGAATTCTCTGTCCCAATTCTGGATTGATTTGCTCAATATTTTAGTTGACTAGAAAATACTGTACATTAAGGTACTGTAGTTCTCTCTACAAGTATTTTCAAGTTGAGTATTCTGATAGTGATCTTATTCTAAATATAATTATTATTTAACAAAAATCCTAAATAAATGCTGTAAATCAACCCGAAGACTTCTGCTACTGCAGACATTGACAACAGGGTTAACAGCTAGATGGTACTATTTCTAAACTATTCTAAATAGTTCCTATGTTGACCAAAAATTCTCGGTACCTTCAAAGCACGCAACAAATCCAAAGTGGGAGTGACTTCATCTACTCTCATTCATGTTTATTAATGGAGCTATCCCTAGTACAAGTTCATTTCTCAATTGATATATCTTCCATTCGTTAGAGTACAGGCCATCTTGATAATTCAATATGCAAATTTCAATTGTATATATGGATTAATTCATTTGGAATTGTCTCTTCATATCCCTTCATCTTTCAGACGGCACCATAAGTGAATTGAGAATGACCATTGTGTTACGTAAATCCCACATGAATTCAATGTTGCATTGTGAGGCCAGAATGGAAGAACAGTGCTGCATATAGCGTTGGTGGGTAACTTATTTCTTTCGAGAATAACTGAGTTTGTACATTCATTCTGTACTCATCATAAAAAGGGCGGAATGTCTGTGTCTTTTTTTCTAAAAAATGAACTTTTGTTACCTTTGTGGGAGCTGTGACAAAAATGGATTAGTGAGAATAAAGACGCCAAAATGAATAAAAATTCAAAGGCCCAACCTCAGAATAACAACTCTATAGATGTTTCACTCTGGGCCAAACATAGTAAAAGGTAATCATATCTACATCAAAAAGTATGTTATCTTTTTGTGTAGTTGAGAAGTTGATATTGTGGTAATTATTATTGAATAAAAATGATTAATGATAATGATAATTGAATACAAAATATTGTAGTTGATATTGAATGAAAAAGACTAAGAAATTGTTAAAAAACCACAGATTTATTGATACTTAGAAAGACTGGTTTAGGTTATTACACCATTGTCAATCTCTGATAAACAGAGATCAGGTTTATCAGAGATTGACAATGGTGTAATAACCGGAACCGGTCTTTCTAAGTATCAATTGATCTGTGGTTTTTGACAATTTCTTTTCATTCAATATGAATAATCACCACAATATCAACTTCTCAACTACACAAGAAGATAACATACTTTTTGATGTAGATATTATGATTCCCTTTTTCTATGTTTGGCCAAGAGTGAAACATCCATGGAGTTGTTTATTCTGAGGTTTGGCCTTTGAATTTTCATTCATTTCGGCGTCTCATGAGTGATTTTTAACGTTCAGAAAACCCGAAAATACAAATAATAATATAATTTGTTAAACAATTGAAATTGTGGAACTTCTCCATAAATGAAAAATATATATATATATTTTTGTCAACTCCACATCAATGTGGAGTTGTTAAGAATAAAACTGTGTTTCTCTCGAATAATATAACTTGTAGTTCTGTGAACATTAGACCTCGCGCTCAGTAAGTTACATTGACCTGTTGTTATGTTTTCTCAAAAATTAATAAATAATTTATCAATTGAAAATCTCTAGAAAAATCCTAAATAAACATAGAGCTTTCTGTCCTATCGTACCGTGACGTGTCGTCCCGGAATGTGAGTGTGAGCGCGGTTATCAGGTCTGGCTGCAACTGTCCACAACGTTGATGGAAAGATACTTTTTCAAGATGTTCGATGTTTTTGAACGGGTAGTATTATAGTCCACTAGACAGCTGATTCATGATGAATAATTCTATAGTTTGATTTTTACACTAATATTGGCGTATAAAGAAGGCTCCTTTTTCCTTTCATATTATCCTTGAAAATGCAAAATTTCCAAAAAACCGTGTATATACGTCGACGCGCAATTCAAAAAGGAACATACCTGTCAAATTTCATGAAAATCTATCACCGCGTTTCGCCGTAAATGCACAACATATAAACATATAGACATTTGAACATTAAAGAAATGCCAAAGCGTCGACTTGAATCTTAGAACTCACTTCGCTCGGTCAATTATAATCGAGAGAGCATTCATGGAGAATACATTCACGAATACAGCAGCACAAAATTAAGACGAGAAAAACAATCTAAATTATATTCTGATTCAGATTCCAATCATGCCTTCAGTTACATCTCCAAGCACTCACCATACTACTTTCTTCTGATTGGTCAACAATAATCAATCGAGAGCTAGTTTCAACTTCTGCCACTAGATAGAGACAGCTACTGTATGGAGTACAACTGATCTAGACATCAAGCCCGCTTAGTTTCTCCTGATTGGCCAGCATTTCAAGGTCGAGTGATAGAGAGGACTAAGGAGTCCGCCAAATAAAGAATGCTTTCATTCCATTTCAATTGAAAATTACTTTTCTGATTTCTCAACAATAATCAATCGAGAGTTAGTTCCAAATTCTGCCACTAGATAGTGACAGCTACTGGGTCAAATACAAATAACTGCTCTAGACATTATAAAGACCGCCTAGTTTCTCCTGATTGGTCAGCATTTCAAGGTTGAAAGGTAGAGAGGATTCAAAAGTCCCAACTCCGCCAAATAGAGGATGTTTTCATTCCACTTCAATTAAGTGAGTCATTTTCCCAAATTCCACCACCAGGTGGCAGTAGTGAATGAGTGAAAATCTATCAAACTGTCAGATATGAACTGAATAGACTCGTGATAACTTGCAAAAACGCTAACGTATAAGAATTTATTAAGCTTGTATTTTTGAAGGGGCGGATTCAAGGATCTAAAGGTTCAAAGAACCTCACACGTCAACCGAAGCTTATTGTGTATGATAATTCATACATGGCTACAATTTATTTATTTATGCATTGCTACATACAATATCATTCTCAACTATAAATGATTGAGAGAGGAACAACAGGCTTTAAGCCCAAAACTGTTTTTTGTAATAATTGAAATTGAAATTTATTCTTCAAAAAAATACATTATATTACAATATATAACTGAAAACAGTGGAAGAATATTGTTTTAAACAACCCCTGAGTTACTACAGTGTGGGGTCGTTCATGTTCCATAAGCATTTTTTATTCTCTTGATTAGTATGGTTACAGTGTTAAACAAATATAAGAATTAAACAAAAATAAAACAGCAGAGCTCTGCATGAATAGAAACGTAAATATGAACTATAAATTAATATAATGCCTTCAATATGAATAGTAAATATGCTCAGATCCAGTACTAGAAACTATCAAGTTAAAATCTGAACAATAATGATTGATTGAGTACATTATTTATGTAGATTACAATATATACTGGCTTATACACTTATATACAATAGCTTACAATACAGCAAAATTATAGATGAATTTACATAATATAGACTAAGAAAATAATGATTGAAAGTATATGATATGAAAAAGTAATTTGTAATATAATAACTATGGGTAATTATATTGTTATGCATCTACATAAATTGGCGGAGCTTTGGACATATCAATGTCCATTTTTCGGAAAGAATATTAAAAATATCCTCCCCACTAACTCTCTACCAAATGAGAGAGAATGCTAAATAAAACTGTAATTAGATAAATTCATATTACTGATTCCATTCTATATAAACAAAATCTTGTCTCCACACCTTAGCGGGAAAAACCTCTCTATGAGAATCTGATTTAGAATAAAAGAGATTCCGTGAATTTTCCTCGGTAACGATAAGCCTTCTATCTCGTCTGGTCTTGGTCATTATTAAGAGAAGGACTTATTCTCAACTACAAACTACGTAAGACATTAACGGGAGAGCCGGCTTGTTGGTGTGAACCACCCCAAGTCCCTCATCACTTATCTTTTTCAATAACCCCTCATGCACTCACCGTGCATTCTCCCCTCTCTTCAAGAGTTGGCGTCCTTTGTGAGAGAATTAAATCCGTCCCGCAGAAGAAAAAATAATACAAAACGTGAGCTCATCCCTGGAAAGCGTCGGGAGAAAAACTGAGCAAGAAAAACACATAACGACCAAAGCAGGCGTGAAATAATTATCAAGCGGCATGGAAAATTGAATGAGAAATGAGTCATATGGCTTTCTTATTTTTTTGCAAGGACCCTTCTGGATTGTAAGTGTGGTAAACTGAATTCACCAATCTCAATTATGAAGCAATCTTCCCCTAAAAGTGTGGAAGGGTGTAGGTTTTCTTGAGCGTTATTGGATTAGCTTCAAAATTGAATAAGGAATTAAACCGTCATTATTCATTAATAAGAGAAACAATGGTGTTATTATTTTGGGAGGTACTATTTCCAAAGTTGGAAGATTGATTTGGACACAGATATCCTTGTGAATATCTGTCCGAATGATTGAGAAAAATATAACAAGAGATCGATTTTATCTGTCTGTGGAGGTAATGTGGTGAATTGAAATTAATTGATATTGTCAAAATTACTGGTTCGACAACTGAAACAATTTCGTATACTATTTCCGGTTGTTAAATCCCTAGATACCACTATCAATCCCTAGAAAACTGAAAGCTTGAACATTGAGCAGCCGAGTATAAAGTGTGTGTGAAGCCCTACGATTGGCCATTAGCTGTCGACCAATAGAAGCTGAGCTCTACTGCCATTGGTGGAGACAAGCCACGCCCGAGTACTCCAAATATGGTCTTGAGAAACGTAACACAACAAGAATATGGAGAGATTCAGTGACTTACGAAACCGAATGGATAACATGGGATAGATTGGAAGGATATATCATTTAAAAGCCAGTAAACGCGAGATTACAAAGACTACAAGACGTTGGCTTTCTCCTGGATAATTTTTCTACATTTTTTGTTCTTTGATGTATTTACTGGTTTTCTGGTATGTGAGTGTTCACTGGTTTTCATAGCGGTATATTATTTCACTTTTTCTTATAATAGCTATTTGGATCAGTTAGTTACTAAGTTTATCTTTATTGGAAGTTGATCAGCGGTTCCTATGATCATTCTTCAAATCTGCAAATTTCACACTGACAGAATCAGGTCGAACAGTTTCTATTAGTTCAGTTTTTTTTCATTATTTCTATTGAAACTAGTCACTAGGACTTACCATGAATCTTGTTCTATTATTTATTATCCTAAAATAAAAGTTATTATTGCTAAAGTCTTCCAGTGAAGTCTACGGTTCTAATCTATTATTTCACTACACTTCCAATTAATATTTTTTTTCTCTTCACTAGCATCACACCAACTCGAAGTTCTTTGTTCTCTTCAACCTCCTTGTGAGTTCAGTGTTGTCCAGTAGTTGAATGACTTCGGTGTTGTCGTGTTGATGAAGACGTGACTCATGATGGGCTGCCAAGCGTCTTATCTCACTGGTCACATAGGGGATATGCAGTGACATGATATTAGTTCAGTAACAGAATAATGTACAGTTACAGTTTCTATAATAAAGTTGAGCATCAGGAATTGATGGTCAATTTTTATAGTTACAGTTACAGTTAGAGTTACAGTTACAGTTAGTTACAGTTATTTTTATAGTTACAGTTACAGTTTCTATAATGAAGTTGAGCATCAGGAATTTATGGTCAATTTTTATAGTTACAGTTACAGTTAGAGTTAGAGATACAGTTACAGTTAGAGTTAGAGTTACAGTTACAGTTAGTTACAGTTATTTTCATAGTTACAGTTACAGTTTCTATAATAAAGTTGAGCATCAGGAATTTATGGTCAATTTTTATAGTTACAGTTACAGTTGGATTCACAGTTACAGTTACAGTTACAGTTATTTTTATAGTAACAGTTACAGTTTCTATAATAAAGTTGAGCATCAGGAATTGATGGTCAATTTTCATAGTTACAGTTACACTTCGAGTTAGAGTTACAGTTACAGTTACAGTTAGTTACAGCTATTTTTATAGTTACAGTTACAGTTTCTATAATAAAGTTGAGCATCAGGATGATGAGGAGTTAATTCCAAGGAATACAAGCAACAGACGAACTGAAATTATATCAGACAGTGGAAATCAGTTTTGATTCCTGAAACAATGATTCATGTACTCAAGCGTGGCATGATAAACGTTTTCGAAACTATACTATGAGATCAACATTAATATTTATGGAGAAATGGAGTGTAGCAATGGATCTTGAACACCTGGAACTCCAAACAGGGAAGAAAGGAGCAGTAAATTATGAAAGTGCTGAGATGAGGTGAGAGTCAAAATTCAAAAGGGGGCTTCCTTCCGACATACGCGATTTCCCGAAAAGGGAATGAATTTGAGAAGGGAAGTTGGCCACTTATATTAAAAGTCATGAATCACTTATAAGTAGCCTACTTCTTGATGCTCTGAAATAGAAGTCTCCAAACTCCGAACAAAGTGACTTGAAAAACAAAGTTTTATCAAATAAATATCACAAACAATGTAATTGTTTTTTCCTACAGTTACCTTGGAGAGTGGCCATTGCTGCACTGATTACAGATCGCAAAGAATCACTTTTCCGCTCTAGTGCGGGAAAATTTTTTTCCGCACTCCAGATTTGCAACATGGCAACGCAAAATAGTTGGTGGTTTATATGGTTATAAAGTTGGTAACAGTGACTGTTATTATAATAATAACGATGGACAAGGAAAAGGACACCCTGAGTTGGAGGACAGCACAGTGCCACCCACCACCCACACACCACACAGCCGCCATTCAAACACTCATACTACATTCTATTTTATTTATTAATTATTAAATTACACAGAAAAACATTTGATGCATTCCAGGCAATTTTAACCATGATTACCCACTTCTCATATTCAATGGTAACTGTAGGAAAAATTAAATGTGAAATACGTGCGCAAAGTTCCTCTGCTGCACTCAAGAAGCCATTTCGCCCTCGCCTGCGGCTCGGGCGTAAACGTTTCTTTCGGTGCAGCAAACTGTCACTTTGCGCACTAGCTGCACGAATAACTATATCGAGTTTTTATACTAAAATGACGACTTGCAGGTACTAACGTTATCTCATACAAATATCACGAGCAATATAATTGTTTTATAGATTTTTTATACTGAAATGACGACTTGCAGAAACTAACGTTATCTCATACAAATATTACAAACAATAAAATAATCTTTATTTAACAAAAATCCTAAATAAATGCTGTAAATCACTAACTGCATTTTCCACAGCTAGCATTTTAATCTAGCTCCTAACCCTGTTGTCAATGTCTGCAGTAGCAGAAGTCTTCGGGGTGATTTACAGCATTTATTTAGGATTTTCGTTGAATAATAATCATATATTAATTAGCATTTGAATAAATGAATTCTCTATTTAATTCCATCTGTAATAAAATGATTGTTTCATAGACTTTTTATACTGAAATGACGACTTGCAGAAAGTAAGTTATTTCACACAAATATTGTAAACAATTCTTTGTTTTATCTAGATTCTATACTATAGTGAGGTCCACGTTATAATGGCAGTGTATTATTAGCATATTGTATTGTTATCCTTGTCTATAATTCAATAAAGCGGATAGCGCTATCTCTTTTTCGCTTTTCTCTGTGGCCAGATCGTTTTTTACAATAAAGGAATATAATTGATTAACAGAATTTTCAATCTTGATTATGGAAATTCATTATGAAATCATTGAAGAATATAATTTCTTGCTTGGTATAATATAATTGATGATTTTAAACGAGAATGAACAGTTAATATTACATTAATAAACCGGTATCAGTTATCCTTCATAACATTGACAAGACAGAGGATCAGCAACTTTGTTCTCCCATCTTTCTCCTGTGCCATTAAAACGTGAACCTCACTATGGAATGACGATTGCAGACTTGAGAATAGTGGAAAATATGAAAAATTCACTCACTGACTGCAGTATTCTTTCTAATCGCATCTGATTCATCGTCAACAGTGGTCTAGGTTGTCATTTCCAGTGTCTTCTGGTGTTCTAATTTTAGATCCTCGATTTTCCCCCTTAATATCTCCTCAATTCTTAATTTTCCCGGATTGTCATTCTTGGTATCTCCTGCTTTTTCTAGTCTCCACAAGGTAAGGGATGTTGAACCTGAGGATTTCTCTGAGAGAATCAATACGAAAAAATACCAGTGTCTCCTGCTGTATCTACTTTCCTCATGGGAATCTTCAATTCCCTTCCCATCAACATTATCTATTCTTTAAAAAACATAAATTCCAACCAAATCATTTCATCAATGAATGTTGAACGTGAGGTTTTTTGAGAGAATCAATGCAAAAATAACCAGTGCCTTCTGCTATTTCTATTTTCCTTGACGTTATCCTCAATCACTTCCTCTTGAACCTCGTTTATTCCTTGAGAAACCATACATTTCAACCAACTTATTTCATCAATGAATGTTGAACGTGAGGCTCTTTTTGAGAGAATCAATGCATAGATAAACCAGTGTCTTCTGCTATTTCTATTCTTCTTGAGGTTATCCTCAATTTCTACCTCTTAAACCTCGTTTTTCCATTAAGAAACCAAAGACTTCAAGCAACTCATCAACACGACAACACCGAAGTAATTCAACTACTGGAGAACACTGAACCCACAAGGAGGTTGAATAGAACAAAGCTTTCCGAGTTGGTGTAGTGCTAGTGAAGCGAAAAAAGTGTATTAAATAAATGTGTAGTGGAAGAATTTAAGGTAGTGGAATTATAGATTAGAACTGTAAACTATATAACTATGCTGATTCTACTTTTCCCAAGGGGATCCTTAACAATTTCCTTCTCATCAACCTCAATTTTTGTAAACAACAATTTCAACCAACTCGATTCATCAATGAATGTTGAACGTGAGGTTTTTTGAGAAAATCAATACAAATACCAATATCTCCCGCTGTTTTCACTTTCCTTAAGATAATCCTTAATCCTCAAGATAATTCTTCTAAAGCTCGTTTCTTCTTTGAGAAAACATGAATCTCAACCAACTCGTTCCATCAATGAATGTTAACATTTATTTATTCACCAAAAATATTCACAATACAATGTATATACAAAATTGACCCACATCGGCTTACATTAAAATACATAATTATTGAGAAACAGTTTAAGCTTGGTAACATAAATCAAATTACAATATTTGTATCCTTAGATGTTGAACATGAGGTATTTTCTCTGAGAGAATCAATACAAACACCTTACAAGGAATGAAGAATGATATAGACAAGCATCAAAGACGTAGGAAACTCCCTCAGTTCCGAGATTTATAGCATGACGTATTATAACATGAAAATCAATACAATCCCAACAGTTCCTTCAGTTTTCTTTGAGAAAATCAATACAAATACCAAACAAAAACGATGAATGTTGTTATAGACAGACAAGCATGAAAGAAGTATGAAACTCCCTCAGTTCAATTTCATCAGAGAAAATACCAAGAAATCATGAATGATGCTCATTAACACTGTTTTTGAGACTGACTGGTGAATGTGGGAGATCCCCTCCAATTCTTCATATCGTTCTCAATGATTTTTACGTTTTAATTAATACCTCTGTACAGCCGATGCGTTCGCTCGCTGGGATGACGCCAAAACGTGTAAATGAAGAGGCAGGGACGTCGTCACCCTTCAAGGTTCACATTTTCCCTCCTTTTCCTGCTCGGGAAAGATATGGAAGGTGGGAAGCAATTAAAGGAGCCCCTATAATGATGTGGTACTGCCATACTCTGCAAATTCCTCCACATATGGCACTTCATTCGCTCGAATTCTTCTCGAGCTCCTAACGCTGAGTTCTCGGCGCTTTTCACAGTTCCCGTCCTTTTCTAGCGCATTGATAATCAGTGTCTACCATCTCACTCACTCATCTACCATAGAGGCTCGGTGCTATCCTTTTCTGGCGCATTGATAATCAGTGTCTACCATCTCACTCGCACATCAACCATAGAGTACCTACGCAACTTCCAAGCATTCTTCGATGCCTTCTATTCTGCCTACTTGAAGCTTTTGCAGAGCTCCAGTATTTCGAGGGCTTTTCATTGCAGTTAAAAACTATGTTCTTAAATGTGGAATTTCAATTTGTGGTAGTAATCAATCGGTCAGGATCTCTTTCTATAAAAAAAAACCTAGAAAGTATATAGAATCAGATTGAGAGATGACTTAATATTAATTAAAGGCCTATTATTCAAGCATAACCTATTCTTTTGGACATGTTATTCATTAACAAAATTTGGGAGAAGAATAGTTCTGGGCCAAACCTGTTCTTCGTTCCCGATCATATTTAATATCGGGGACCGAGCTTCGCTCTGGAGTACAAAAGCATAGAAAAAATATTACGGAAAAATAAATTATAATAACATTCATACAGAAATGTTCTATCCAATCACAGTAAATTGAGATTAATTCCTAAAGGAATGCGAAAATTTCCCTCACAAAGGCCCGGTTGCACAAAAGCCGGTTAAATTTTAATACTGATTAACATCACGTGAACCAAATCAGAGAAGACTATTTCAAAAATATGGATCTACTGGAATTAATCAGGATTGAAAATAACCCGGCTTTTTTTGCAACAGGCACTAAGTACCTGATTGAATGATTACAAAAGTTCAACAGCTGAGTCATAATTTTGACACAGTTCTACACACATGAACTCGCTCACTCACTTCCATCATCAACAGATGACGAAATAATTATTATCAGCTGTTTTTCCAAGGATGAATAATAATTATCCTTTTAATGTCTCTCAGCGAGTTTACGCAGGGATGAGACCTAGTGCAATCGAATCTTTATATTATAAACCTACTATGTTCTGAATTTCGTGAGAATCGTTAGAGTCTTTTTCGAGATACGGTGAAATACAAACATACAAACATATAAACATCTAAACATCTAGAAATATAAACATATCCTTTTCTAAAAACATTTTCCTTTCTTTCATAATATGGCAAATAAATACTAACATATTTAGGAAGAAGTAGAATAAGAACAATGAGAGCATTTATTTATTTCTGCTTACTCAGTCAGCTCTGGGTGAGTACCCAGCCAGTGCTTGTATTGTTAGAGGGGAGAAATTATTTACTCCTTATTCAATTGCCGGCAAGCAGCCCTGGGTTTAACAACAACTCCACGATTTGATTATCCACTTCAAGTTTCTTTCTTTCTATTTTGTTGAGTGATTTTGAATTTTTCGACATGTAGAGATATATAAAGTGGTAATCCTTTTTTTTAATAATGAATTTCTAAACATTCATTGTGTTTGATTTAATTTTTCTTGAATTCATTCCATTAGATGAGAATACCGAATAATAAGTAATAGGGTTCCCTTAATACTGATTATCAATAATATATAAATTATTTCAATTTTTTTTTTTGAAAATCGTTGTCTTAACAAATTTTTCTCTATTCCAAATTTCTTTTCAAAACCCATACGACAGCGATTTCAATATGAACAGAAGTTGCTCGTTTAATAGTATAGGATATGATTTGTAATAATTGTATCCACAAATGAATGAATGAATAAATTATGGTCTGAAGATATGAGTGAAAACTTCCGCGAGAATGCCATTTTCGGTTGATGAAATAACCGTTCAGGCATGCTTGACACAATTGTCCTGTCATTAGGGTAACTATACAATCAATTTTCATAAATCTTAAGAAAACTAATATATATTATACACATACTAGAATTGTAATCATTATTCATCTTGGTATTTCATCGATCCTCCCAGCTATGTTTTCATCATCATCGACGATCACCTGCTGGAGAAACAACCCAATACCAACAACCATTTTCGAGCTGAATCACTCCAATTCCAGATCCACTCTCCCAGCCAAAAGATAAAACCTGAAAGAAGCGAATAATTCACTCTATCCCAGTTCACCCAGTGTATAGGCATTCACAGGACACTGGGTCAATACTTTTTGGGATTGAATTTTTAACTGGATGCCAAGTCCTTGTGGAATAACACTAATGCCAAGGAAGCAATCTGCTTATTTGGCTGCGCAGGGATGGAAGTCCTTTGAGGATCAGAGGGTCGATAACAGTACCTGATTCACCACATTCTGTCAGTAAACCTCATGGAATAACAATAATGCTTCACACTAAAACTATACTGTCAGTTTTAAATGAATCTGCTATAGTGAGACTCACTTAAATCGGTCAGTAATCCTCATAAAGGTAAACTAATGCTTCACACTTAACCAATACTGTCAGTCTGTAATGAATCTTCTATAGTGAGATTCACTTAAATCTGTCAGTAATCCTCATAAAGGAAAACCAATGCCTCCAACTTAAACTATACTGACAGTCCTTAATGAATCTTCCATAGTAAGATTCACTTTAATCTGTCAGTAATCCTTATGGAATAACTCCTATGCTCCCCATTAAACTAGTGCTGCCAGAGAATCTCACTACTACACAGCTACCTACTCGAATTGTATGTGATAGAACAAGGCCAGGCTTGAAATGAACCATCCAATAATTGAGCGAGTTTGCAGCAAATTTCAGATCGAGTCGCTCGTTTTGCCGTAACTAGACGGAAAGGGACAAAGTCCCCAAGGTAAAAGATTATATTAAACCGTATAAAAGCTTGCGTTGCCTACGCACAGGTACGTTCAGGTACGCTCGTTTCTACATTCACATTTATGCATACAGTGATCTCGCACCGACAAAGCAACCATCGAAACTTTCTCATTAGAGTAGAGCCTGCACAGATCTATAAATTCTGTATTAATTGGGTGGTGTGATGGTGTCCCTTTTCAATGATGGTTTAACTTGGTGTCATTTCAAACTTGTACAGGCATTCTGTTACACTGCAAGTTGTATTGTAGGATAGTTGATAGTATCAATGTATTGTTTTTAAATGTAGTGTTCTTATCTTGCAATGGCATGTTTACCCAGATAGCACATAACCTTACGAAAACCATTCCAATTTCATATTCATTAGCTTTATACCTTTAAATCTTCTCATAAAACCTTGTTGAAAAGGGTGAACTGGAAAGGTTTTCGCCGAGAACCTTTTCATAGTCATTTCCATGACAATGCAGTGTAAACCTTTTCACCAGTGTAAACCTTGTGGAAACCTTGTGGTAAAGGGTAAACACAAAAAATGCGTTCATAAGCTTCACATGAAAAGGTTATTCAAACCACTGAATAGCAAAGTTCTCACAACCATCATATGAGAATGTTTTCATAAGATTTAGATGACAAGGTTACCCAAAACACTAAATAGCAAGGTCTCCATAACCTCCACATGAAAAGGTTTCCATAAGCTTTACATGACAAGGTTATTTGAACCACTAAAAAGCAAGGTATTCAGAAGGAAAAAATAAATTGAATTGAATTGAATTGAGGTTTGTACAACCACATGACAAGCATTCAACATTAATTAATTACATGACAAGGCTTTCATAACCTTTACATGGCGAGGCTATTGAAAACGTTACTTATAAAGGTTTCCACAACCATTGGGTGATAAGTTCTCACAACCATCACATGACAAGGGTTTCATAAACTTGATATAAAAAGTTTGAACAAAAAGGTTACATAACCCTCAGAAAGCGACAAGTAGGAGCTTCGTGTAATCCTTGCAACAACCTTTTTAAATGCTCATTACCTTGTCACTGACAACCTTCACCATTTTCTCGAAAAGGCTTCGAAAATGTTCCAAAAACCTTAATGTGCTATATTAAAGTGATGGCTAATAAAATTATTGTTTTTAATATAAAGTGAATTTTATGCAAGTTATTCAAAGGAGCTGATGGAATTGTATTGAAAATATAGGAGAAAGTGTACGCTGTAAAAATTAAGAAAAAAGAATTGGCTAATTTCTCCAAACATTCAATTCGTTTCTCATAGAAAACTAGTTGTAATAGTTTAATATATTAATAACTAGTATTAATATAGTATTACTATATAATATATACTATTATATAGTATTATATATTACTATTATATAGTATTACTATATTATTAACTAGTATTAATATATTTTATTGAAAAAAACATCGAAAAACGTTATTCAGGAACAAAATATTGCGACCTTCTCATCTTCTCTAAAAAAATTCAATAATCTCAACATCAACTAATCACTATTTAGTAATCAACTAAACAAGTATCGAGAATAGGTAACATGACATTGCACCCTCCTGAGCCTCCCAAAAATATTCAATAATCATCAATTATCAATATTCAATGATCATTCTTTGCTATCACTAGGGTAGGTCACTTAGAGACGTGACTTTGCACTCTCCTGAGCTTCCCTAAAAATATTCTGTAATCATTCAGTATAAACGAGTTCATATGGAAAGAAATAAATGATTGATTGATTCATTCATTCATTCATTCATCATCAATATTCACCTATCAATAAATGTGTCTGGATCTCCACCAGCCATATGATGCTTTGGTGTTGACGACTCATGTTGTAAATCGAGGTCCCCTGTCAGATGGGCAGCGGAACACGGTTTGTTAGCCCTAAAAGCCTCAGTTTTGATTGGAATTATCGGACTGCTGTCCATGTTAGCAAGAGATGCTATCACTAAGCTGTACATACAGCCTTCTTATCTGGATCACCATCTAGATTTCCGGAGTTTCACCCCTTCTAGATAGTAAAGTATTTACAATTCGGCTTGCATCCCCTAACAAAGTGTCCCTTTTTAGGTCTCTGTTCATCTCTTCGCCGATCGAACGCCCTCTTTGTTCAATGGCATGTAACTCTGGACTAATCATGTAACTTCGGCCTAATCACTGTAGAGGCACGGTTTCAGTATATGGGCTTCACGGCTGCTGTTCAACCCTTTATCACGATGTGTATCGGGTAAACTGATTTAGATCACTTGACATGGGAATCATAAGGATAAACCAGTGTCAGGTGTAGTAGGGTTACCTTTGTTGTCATTCCTTTCAACTTGTTAAGCCTATTATTATAATTGAAGAGAAATACGTTCAGCACCCAACTGTTGAGTTCAAAACTGTTACAATTATAGGCTGCAATATAACTTCTTTTTCAATACAGAGTTTGTCATCGAAACCCTGAAACACCTTCAAAAATTCAACTACAAGGATAATTCTTTCCTAAGGTTCCTGAATTGATCATTAACTTTTCAATAATTCTTTCATTATTTCCTAAATCAATGTCTTAGGTCCGTATGCAGATACTCGATTTAAACGGAGAAGTTTCAGCTGTTCGTTTAAAACCCGTATGAAACACATTACGATAGACAAAACCATATTCACGAGTAAACGTGGTTTAGCGTTGAACGCAGATATGTAAAACTCTATTGCAACTTATTCCAATCTCTTCTTCTCTGGAAGAGTTATTTAATCTTTGACAGGCAACTATTTGCAATCAATTTACTGATTCAAATCAGCATTCAACTTACAATTCGCATTAATAAGTAAATTATAACATTATTGAGTTAATTATACGAATCGTTCTGATGATATTATTCTGATAAGAATTACAATTGTTGATTCATAATGTTTCTCAGCCGATATATAAAGGTTCGTACAAACCACAAACACGCGCATTTCACTTTCCATCAGCTGATGATGAGCAAATTACGCAGATGGAAAGTGTATTGCGCGTGCTCGTGGTGCTCAAGTCTGTGCGCAGCTTTATGATGATGGTGCACAAACTATTATTCCCAAAGATGTTTGAAATCTCGTTTCATTTATACAATATGGATGGAATCAATATTTACTTAACTAATCATTAATGTCGTAAGTTGTGAATGAAGTTATGGAGAACATCCAAGTTTTCACCACACAAATAGTATAAATTCAAGTGCATTTGAAGTTCGGATACTCCCGATTTATAGATGCTATGAAGCGTTGATATGATGGACTTGGAAAGACTGTCACTGATAGAAGATTCATGCACGACTATCAAACTGCTCATCAACTGATTTATAGTTTAGAAACTCATCAACCGCGCGTCACAGCCAGCTACCGGCTTTCAACAAACCTGAAAAACGTCCACCAATTCAAGAAATCGCTGCGTGACTTTTCAAAAATCTGCCATAAATCGCAATAATGATATGGGTACCTCCCCTCCCCCCTCCAGGAATCTTCTTCCCCACATGAATGACGTTCCAGACACCATTAACGCCTAGTGATGGAGGGTCCCCGACGACCAGAAACAGGAATCCGCCGCCATGATGAAATATTAAACTCCATTAAAACGGATGCCGCGTTTAATCGGCACGCATCAGCGATTTCGCGAGTATGTGCGTGCGTAAGTTCATGTTGGGTTTGTGTGGAGGCGTGAATTTGAACGCGTATATATCGAATCAACGCGTAAAACCCACCCACTCCCCACCACCATCAATACACTCTTCCCGCCAAATCAAATGCATCAATGAACACGTGGGTGGTGGGGTATCCTCAATCACTCTCTCTCACTCTTCAACCTTACAAACCTCGTCACACTTTCTCTCTCTATCTGGTAATTCGCAATGTCACCCTACCTGCGTGAAAATTATCGCCAACTATATGGCATTGACTTGTTCAAAGGGAAACAACCCCACAAAAAGTAATAAAGAACAGAGTTCAATATGCAGCCCTTATTGTTATTTGTAACTTGGGGTTGTCATCAGCTGGTTATTCGATATTGAATGATGAAGGGTATGGATGCTGGAGTGTAATACAGTATGATGAAATCATGGAACTCTGCATTGATTCATTGTAACGGGGATAAAGATTTGAAAATATTTATTTATTTATTTATTCGTGGACAGAATCACAAATCATATAAATATGATTAGGAAGGAACAAAAGGCTTGGCCCGAATCTATCCCATTCCCAAATTTTAATAAATTAATAAAATGTCAAAAAATAGGTTATGTTTCTACTGTAAAACGTTCAAGTTCAATTTTCGTCCAAAAATATATATAAGCTAAACATTGTGTGTGTATGTGTGTATATAATATATATCATTACCTTCCTTAATGATACTTGACACTTCCTGAATGAATATTTTATTTTTTGATTGTATGTATTATAGTATTAGTACTGACAAGTTACCTGTCAAATGGGATTATTCCCAAAATTGATGTAATGTAATGATCATTAATAAAAAAAAAATTCTAAATTTAGAGAAATTAAAACACCAAACTATATTTTGAAAATATGTTTAGAAACAAAGGCCTGGTTGCGCAAAAACCGGTTAATTTCTAACGTGATTGATAACACGAAAAACAGTTAAGCCTTCTAAGAAAAAACCTTTTCTGTTGGTTCTCGAGAAATTAACTATCATTAAAATTAAACCGGGTTTTCTGAAACCGGCACATGGTGTATGGTACAGTAGGTGCTCTAGAAGTGCAATATTCAGTGTATAAATCGATGATGGTCAATATTGATATGATATCAGCAATCAGTTATTTGAATGAATTCAATCAAATTGAAAATCAACTTATCAATAATACATGTCCTCAGAAACGAATATGCTTTAATAGATAGCTTTCATGGTTCATAGTCTATAGAGAACACTTCAGGATTTGGACTCAGAAAGTTGACCTACTGTAAATGGAAATCTCTGATGACTCATTGTCATGACTAGGGATAGATTAGATATTCAAAAAAGGAACTGTTAATGTAAATGAAATATGTAAAGAATGAGTTGATGGATGAATATATAAGTGTATGGATGATTAAAGATGGGAAAAATGATCGAGAGAGTGTAGGCAACCAGAGAGGTTAGAAATGAACAAGTCTCAAAGATTATCCTCCCAAGTAGATTATCACTTTCAAAGTTGATCAGACTTCAATTTCTTATGAAACCTTCAATCTTTTTGTCCTTCGATCAAGATTATCACTTTAAAAGTTTATTAGACTTCAATTTCTAATGAAACCTTCAATCTATTTGGGTAGTTGAGAAGTTGATATTGTGGTAATTATTCATATTAGATAAAAATACTGAGAAATTGCCAAAAACCACAGATTTATTGATACTTAGAAAGACCGGTTTCGGTTGTTACACCATTGTCAATCTCTTATAAACTCCCTGATAAGAGTTTACCAGGGATTGACAATGGTGTAACAACCAGAACCGGTCTTTCTAAGTATCAATAAATCTGTGGTTTTTGGCAATTTCTCAGTATTCTATTTGAAACCTTCAATCTTTGAGTAGTCTTGAAGACTTCTTCGAGTGGATAGTCGATTAAGAACTCTGACTGAATAAATTGGCATATACGAAAAAAACTAGAAATGCTCAAATAAAAATAGACAGAGATCATTGATGATGAAATGTTGGTGGAGATATTGAGTGGATTCATTTCTCACCAATAATGTTGGATAATGATTTCCAAGTATAGTGGTATATTTTTTCTGAAGTTAAAGAGTAACTCAATTCACCATTTTTTTTGGATTGATTATCGAATGTTTCCTGAGACCATTTCCGTGATTACACTGGGAAACGTGACTAATATTCTCATCAGTTTAGAAATATTAGAGCAAATGATATTTTATAGATAGATGATTATTATTGAATGAAAATCCAAATTGAATGCTTCACACGAAGTCCTCATTGACCGAACGAAATGAGGTCAAAGATTCAAGTCGACCGTTTGGCATTTCTCTTGATGTTTAAATGTTTATATGTTTATATGTTGCGCATTTACGACGAAACGCCGTAATAGATTTCCATGGAATTCGACAGGTATGTTCCTTTTTTAATTGCGCGTCGATGTATATACAAGGTTTTTGGAAATTTTGCATTTCAAGGATAATATAAAATGAAAAAGGAGCCTCCTACATCCAATATTAGAGTAAAAATTAGACTATAGAGTTATTCATCATAAATCAGCTGATAAGTGATTACACAGATGTGTGGAGAAGCCAGTCTATTACTGTATTTGTATAAGGTCTATAGTTTCAATCAAAGACCTTGAAGAGGTATGCATCTTTAAGCTGGATTTACACCAAAGTTATTAACAAAATGTTAATAGCTTGATCCTTATAGATTCTATTATATTGAACGCAAGTTGTAAAACACAATGTTCATCATGTGTATGATAAGTTATGTTGAATCTAATATAATCTATGAGGATTGAGTTATTAACATTTTGTTAATAAATTTGGTCTAATCGCAGCTTTAAGGTCTTTGGTTTCAATATTTTGTTTTGCAGTCATGGTATTATTATGCGTGTCCATCAGTATCAATATTCTCACATTCGAAAAAACTAATTTAATAGGTGATTAAAAATAATCAAATGAACTAAATAATGCTGAAGAAATTATAATACTATTGATTGAAAAAAATTAATTTTCATTAGATGGAAAGATTATCACGGAACTGAATGAATATTATAAATTCTGAAATAGAAATATATTCTATTCATTGCTTAAATCAACATAAATATTAATAAATTATGGAATAATATTACAAATTCAAACGTGAACTGATTTTGTTAACATTTAGAACAGTTGACATCAGGTACTTGTGGATGAGAATACTGCGTGAGGTCTACTGTTCACAGAACTACTAGTAATATTTTGTTTAACATTTTCTAATGCTGGATGGTTGTGACATATAAACGATCAACATTTTCACGACACATACAAACGTGTATATAAACTACCCGAGCAGACAGATCAGCTTGAAATGTACGGAATGCTCCACTCTCTCTCTCACAACCTGCATCCGAATTCTTTTCTCGGCCAGGATTCCGACGCTCAAAGAAGTCGATTTTTTACCGATACCCTTTTTGTCACAACTTGAGCCCTGAGTAGGTTGCAATCCTTGACTGCAAACATGGCCACATGCATATCAACATTTCCAAGGTCCGGTTTTCTGCAGTCCTCACTAATAGCTGTGGTGTTGTTCGGAGGAGCAGAATGCTGATAAAAAGTCGCTGCTATCACTTGGATGACTCTGTTCTTTATCGACTGACACCGTTCATCGACTGACAGCGTTTATCGACTCTTTTTCGACCTTGTTCCGGCGACGACCACAAATTTGAAGGCATTTGAAGTATTTCTGGGCGAGATCTGAAACAAAATTAAACAGCAGTTGGATTGTTCACCATAAATATTTGTGATAAGAAGTCTAGAAGTGATAAGAAGACTTGAAGGAAGAGTGTGGAAAAGCTTAGTGATCCGTTATTGTAACGGATAACTGACTGATAACTGATAACTGACTGATAACTTTAACCGGTAGAAGATATCAAATAAATCAAAAAAACAGTTCTTCTGGACTTTAAATTGTGTGTAAATCAAATCATGAACTCTACATAACATCTATACCATTTATTTAAAATTAAGGTTAAACGCATCTTTGGGTGAATGCCTGTTTCAATTTTCTACACAAAGTCACAATTTGAGAATATAGATTTGAATGGAACAAATAATTTTTAATTTGATGAATTGATAGTAAAACTTTCGTAAAAACATGAAACAAACAATTTTTATGAAAATTCATCATGAAATTATTGAGAAATAAAGTTTATTTTTCAATGAAATATGATTGATTATTTTAAACAAGAATAAACAGTCAATATTACATCAACAAACCTGTATCAGCTACAGTATTTAAAAGGCATTGGCAAGACAGAGAATCGGCAACGTTGTTCTCTTATTTTTCTCCACTGCCATTATAACGTGGACCTCACTATATACTGTAATATCAAACTACATTGTCTGGAAATCGCAGATCGTTTGTGATCAAACATTTCACGAGAATACACTTCCGTTTTATGAAGTAAACGTCCGAGCCATTTACCCGGAAGCCGACCCTGCAAGCAATTAAACAAGGAGTTCAAAAAGGGAGACAGAGCATGTTCAGCTGAAAGGGTCGGTCCATCGTAAGTGTTGGCCCTTAACCCTGGACCTTAACCTTAACCCTGGACCTCATCGTCTCCAGACTGTTAGCCCTACAGCAGAAGGGATTAAACAAGTTGGAAACGTTATATTCTGCCCACTGAACTGCTGCAAAATTCAAATACCCCTCTCACAATAAATCCCTCTCTGTCACTCTGGTGAGACCAACCCATCTGTCTGTCCCTCTCACAAGAAGATCGACCCTTCCAAGTAACATCTTACCAAGCATTTCCATACTGCGTCGATGTAATAAATTTTAATTAAACGCCTTGTATCTGGGCCCTTCCGGTAATATTGCTTGACAAGAATTTCTGTAATAGGCTCAATCAGAACTCTGGCAAGGACTGTGGTCTGGAGAAATTGGTGGCTGAGAGCTCTCAACATTGGGCAAGTCCAAATTCAATATTCCATGTGAATTTCAATTGAAAGGATAAGTAGTATTCACAAAAATTTCAGAATAAAATTCACAATATGTTGAATAAAATTAGTGATAAAGTGTTGAAAAACATGTCAAAATTACCAGTTGTTCAAACAGAATTCCAAACTCAAAATGAAAAACAAAAGTTGTTCAAAATTATCAGAAATAAACAGAAAACTCGATCGTTTCAGAATAGAACTCATAAATTTACAATATTGTCATACATGACGTCAAGACCTATTCAATTTTATTGTAATTTTATTTTGTGAGTTAGAAATCTAGTCCCGGATTCAATTATTAAATGTAATTGATAAAGCGAGGAGATCTCCAATGTGCAAAGATGAAACGTGTGTTTTATCACGTTTCGTGAAGGCAATATTATGGTTTTTAGCTCCATGCTATACAAACAAGAGTGAGTCGACTTTTGGTCTGTGAATCGAGGCTGCATGTTTTCTACATAACTAGATTTTGAATTTTTCTTTCAAGGCCCGTATTCTTTGAACCGTTTGTGAAGTATTGTTGTTGAGTTAAGGCATTGGTTACCTGAAGGATTCTGTCTTGAGAATTCAATTAGAGGTGTCACAGTTCGGGTAGTTTGAACCTATATTCAACAATATGTTGAATAAAATAGGTGGAACACGTAGAAATTGCCAACTGTTCAGAGTTTTGACCAGGAATTATCAGGAAAATATTTATATTGTTTCAATTCAGATTCTAAATGGAAAATTGTGGATGAGCGAATGCAAAAGATAATCTGGAAATTCTCCTCAGATTCATCAAATATGGAAATTTATAAACTGCTTATTTTCATCCAGTAACTCAATATGATAAGTGAGTGAACAATCCTAACCAGTTACAGATAAAATTAAATGAAGAATGCATTTAAATGAATTAAATGCATTCTCTATTTAATTTCATCTGATTTAGACTTAATTCACACACTATTTTGAGTCCAAAAAAATGTATCTACTACAATTTTGAATTTATCAGATAAATCAATTTCAAAATACAAATCCAAACAAAAATCTTCCTTTACAATCGCCAAAAAAATTAAAAATTCCACTTAAATATTGTGGATTATACTCATGTAAACATCAAAAAACCTTTATGATCACATTGAGACGAAGCTAGCACGTGTGAGCATTATCTTTAATAATCATATCAACTGATCTAGCAGCATCTTTCCAACTAGTGTTAATCATATTCCTAGTAGATAATATTTGTTCTTTCATTCATAAATCCAACAAAACAAAATTATTCATCGGAAGAAGCAGAGTTGCACATTATTTGTAAGGCCACAGACATATTGGATAACGGCGCAGCTTGCCTCTTGCAGTCAGCGCCCGGGGCTGGGGCGCCGCCAAAAAAGGGTTTTGGTTTTCCGAAATGAAACAAACGAGGGAAGAACGGTAAATCACGGTGTAGGTGGACCCGAAAAGGGCGGAGAGCGGGCTTTTGGGGTGCAGCTGCTCTTATCTTCGGCAATTATTGGCCTCTCATTTTCGAGGGTTGATTTTGCCCACTGGCTCATCCTGCACATGCATGCATTAGGCCCGGAAAATAGAAACCGCGCAGCATCTGAACGTATTATTTATAAACGAGAACGTGTTTATGCTGTATGATGTGTAGTGTGCCCTGAAGATTTGTGAACTAGCGCATCTGCTGGCTTCAAACACAGCGGGGAAAATCAGAAACTCGACCCAGAATAGAAGGGATAATCTAGTTGCGGTGTATCTTCATTATCTAAATACCTAGCTCATCTGTTCCGATAACTCTTTATGGGCCACACTATTGTGAGAACTCTCTAGCGCCGCGGGGTTCCACAAGGAACCAATATCTCCCCGTTATTGTTGTTCATTCAATTCTTTCACCCCTTTCTTGCACACCCTTTATCACGAACCACCGCTAAATCTCATCCTATCTATGGGATGCGCTCTTGAATCCAGCCAAACAATGACGGATCTCCTCTCTCTTTCTCATGAAGGATCGAGTAAATCCAAAACAGGTGTAACGAATTTAAGTGAGTCAGTGAAGCATCACAGGAGTGTTTCAATTGGTGTGAAGCAAGTGTCAGGTGAGGTGTTAAGAATAAGCTTACAAGAAATTGAACTCTCACTTTAGCCGAGATAAGAATGGACTATAGCTTACTACTATACGTCCAATCGAGTATTAGGGGGAATGTTTCTAGTGAACTGCTTCTTCTAACACCGTGAAACTCTTGAACAGCTATAGTGAGGTCCACGTTATAATGGCAGTGTTTGATTAGCACTGGTATTGCTATCCTTGTCTATCATTCAACATACGTTAGTACACATTGATGTATAGATTTAATTATTAGAGAGTAGATTTTTGACTTTGTAAATAGATGATTCTTATCTACAATATTCAGTTATAGGATAGCTATAGGAATGATTTAATATTAGATTATACTGACATGTCATCTGTCATTTGAGTGGAACTCAAATTTTGACGTTCTTTGTAAAATTGTGAATAAATAAATAAATAAAACAAATGGTGTTATCTCTTTCTCGCTCTGCTCTGTTGCCAGATCGTCTTTAACAATGTAGAATTAATAATCAATTTACAAAAAATATTCTATCAAACACCTCATCATAGCTGACTCAACTCTCGACTTCGTTTCGTTTTGATTTTGTTCAAGAATTGTACTGTTATTATTGTACAACAGAAATGTATAGCCTAATGTGACCTATGTCTATAATGCTGATCAAAAATTCTTCTATTCTAGAAGAATAGAAGACTCAACTCAAAGTCTTATCTAAGACTACTCTTAGGAATCTACTCTTAAGACTCTACTCTTGAGACTCCACTCTTAAGACTCTACTCTTAAGACTCTACTCTTGAGACTCCACTCTTAAGACTCTACTCTAAAGACTCTACTCTTAAGACTCTACTCTTGAGACTCCACTCTTAAGACTCTACTCTTGAGACTCCACTCTTAAGACTCTACTCTTGAGACTCCACTCTTAAGACTCTACTCTTAAAACTCTACTCTTGAGACTCTACTCTTAAGACTCTACTCTTAAAACTCTACTCTTGAGACTCTACTCTTAAGACTCTACTATTTAAGACTCTACTCTTCTCTAAGACTCTATTTTAGACTCAACTTCGATTCGTGGTCATTTTGTTCAAGAATCCTCTATATATATAACCAAATTGTCGTTTCGTATTTTGCCTCCAATTGCATAAGAAAAGAGTAAACTATAATTGCAATATCAATAACTCTGCCGTTTTGATGAAGTTTTAAGTGATGACAGACCCCAATAGAGATAGCCTATACTCATCATGAGTTATCTCTCTCGTTTGAAATCATTAACAATTATTTCATATTCACCCATAATTTTAAAACGATGAACACATCTTCTACATCCAACCGCTGCACACAGGGGAGCCTTTCGAAAAATCCAATCTAATTAATAAGATTAGCCAATGTCTCAGGAATTCCATCTCAGAATCTAAACACGATTATTCTTCCTATTCCAGTACTGAAATTCAGTGGATAAGTCAACAGTAATCGAGCTCCGCATACTGAGAAGAGACCCCCTACCAATTGAGTAATAGACTGTGTTATACTATTCGCGTTTTCCTAGCAAATTCATCTTGCAACTTAGTTCGGGAAGCAAAGCAGGATATTGCGAAAAATGTTCCTGGTGAGATTACAAATGAGCTGCAAATATTTGTCTTGTTCTCAGTATGTATTTTTGCACGGATGTGGCTTTCATTTGAACATGGTCTTCTACATTCTTGCTGAATCAAAATGATGAATCACTGAACAACGTAGCCTAATCAATTTTTGTTTGCAACATCAGTGTACAATTGAACGTCAAACCAATCCAATCTACATTGATGAAATTTGTTCTTTGATCATCCCCTGTAGTTGTTAGATATTGAATAAATAATACTCTTCATATCAACCAACCATCTTTATTCTAATACATTCAAGACTAAACTGTTATTCGTTGTGGTAACTAATGTATTGAAATCATATGATAATAATAAATATCATCTGTAACATCTCCCTCTTTAAGACTTCTTATTAGTCATAATATATTATCCTATATTCCCCTTTTTATTTTTCGTATATGAATATTGTGTTTCTTCGCAGAACACCGCCATTATTGTTTCTAACTAGGAATGAACGTGGTTGTGGTAATTTCTCAATTATTCTTCCTTTTTCCCATTCTTTGTTATGAATATTCTGCATATATATATCTCCTCTCCAACTACAAAATCTTCGGTGTTTTTAGATGAATGATCAATGAATATCTAGCAGGTAACCCGTGCTCCACAAGGGTCCAATTAAGAACTTGATGAACTGAAAACTTGACCTACTGAAATCTTGAAGAATTTAAAATAGGCCAATTAGCCTGAAGGACATTAAAAGGACATTAAAGGACTCTCTGAAGGACATTATTATATACGTCCTTGGAAATACAGATGGAAATTTTATCGTCTGTCGATACCCTAATGGAAGAGAGTGAACGAGTGCATGTGTGGGATCATCCAGCTGATCTCACGAGAAGAAAAATTCAGCAAAACTTATTTCCGTTTATTTCTCTTTCTTTAGAAAACATGTTTACTACAAAAAGTCCAAAATAGTAGCTAGATGCTGTTATTGTAGAATAGTACATAGTATACTAACAACTATTGTAGCATACTTAGTATATCATTCTAAATCGAATTCATAGTATATAACAATTTGTAATTGATGATGTGTTTGTTTTTTGAAGTGTGAATGAATTGTTATTTTGATGAGTGATGGTAGCTTATCCTAGATTCTGATTTGGACTGTAGTATAAATTTGAAAAGGGAGAGTTTTGGGCATAAGCCTGTTGTGCCTCCTCATATAACTGTAAAAATAATTGTAATTGAATGAGAAAATGAATAAATAAATATAAACTAAGGATTTAATCTTTCGTTACAAATTTTCTATGCTTCTACACTCCAGAGCAAAGCTCAGAGCAAAGCAAGTCTCAATTAGATAAAATATTTAAAGCCCAAAAAAATATTATTCGGCGAATTTTTAATTTGTGATGGAGACACCCATGTAGAGACATCTTCAAGAATAAAAAAATTCCCACCGTTTCCTCAGCTTATATTTACTCAATACTCATGTTAGCATTCACAAACCTCAATATACTGAACAAAGGGAATGAAACAGCAAGATAAACAAGAGCACATAACTTATTATATTACCCAATGCATAGGACAACTAAATATTTGAAAAAGGAGCACTATTTATAGAGCAGTAAAATTCATCAACAAACTTCCAAGCGAAACCAAAGTTTTCAATTCCAAATTTCAATTCAAGAAGAATTATATCTTACAGTATTTGACAAATAGAGCTTATTACTCGGTATGCGAGTTTTTAGATGAAAGACTGATTATTTTAATTTTTGTACCGCTTTCCTCCCTTGGATCCAACTGCAACCTATCTAGACACAAGGCTTGATTGGATTCAAATCAAAAATTTGTAGCCTTATAATAGTTACTAAATTTCTCTAGTGCCTTATTATGTATTTTATAAATTTGTGATTTATATAATTGAATATTATGTAGAATTGTGACAATGCAGGAATTCTTTACATGTTGTAAATAATATTGTAAACGAATGAAATTGCAAATAAATCATTTGAATTTGAAGCTCGGTCCCCGATATTCATTATAATATAGATTAAAAGTTTGAGTTATTGAATATGACAATGTTTCAATTCAATAAAAATGTTTGTTATTTTGTATTTATGAGGAATAACATAGAGAACCGAATTCAATCAAGTACAATGATTTTCACCCTTATAACATGTAAAGGTGCGTACAGATATACGCGCCGCTAACATGAGCAATTCACTTTTCATCAGCTGATGCCAAGCTTTTTATATCTGTATCTTACCGTTTCTGTAAAAATACAGTTATGGTCAGCTGATTAAAAGTGAATTGCTCATGTTCGCGGCGCGTATATCTGTACGCACCTTAACAGTTCCAATCTTCCAGTAACCAACGTTGTCTTGAAACAAATTGAACAACTGATTTATTCACGATATTTGTTCCTCCAAAAGACATCAGAAGTAGGCTTCCATTAGCAGACACCGCCGCATCATTGATCGCGGTTTGACTGAGAGCTGTAAGAAATCCCCAGTTGATGGAACCAGGCTGCAACTAAATCAAATGGCAGGTACACTTTGCAGTGTGTGTTGCCGAGTAGGGGAGAATGTGGCGAGCCTCGTTTTTGGGCATTCGTAATTAATTTGTCACGAACAGCACAAGAAAGAGGGAGACACGTGACGAAGAAAGAGAGAGAGTAGAAGTGAGGGAGAGAACAAGAGTAACAGAGAAAATGTAAGAGATAGAAAGGGAAAGAATGAAAGAGAGGGAGTGAAGGAGTCAGAGAGAGGAAGAGAGAGGAAGAGAAAGAGTAATAGTGAGGAAGAGAAAGAGTGAGAGAGGTGAAGAGAAAGAGGAAGAGAAGGAGTGAGGGAGAGAAATAGTAAGAGAGAGGAAAAGAAAGAGTCAGAGAGAGGAAGGGTAAGAATAAGAGAGAGGAAGAGAAAGAGTAGGAAAAAGGAAGAGGAAGTATAAGATTGATTGATTGATTAATTGAGTACTTTATTTATGTAGATAACGATATAATACTGACTTATACACTTATATACAATAGCTTACAATGCAGCAAGATTATAGATGAATTTACATAAATATAGACAAAGAAAATAATTATTGAACTGTATATGATATGAAAAAGCAATTTGTAATTTAATAACTATAGATAATTATTATATTGTTTTGCATCTACATAAATTGGCAAAGCTTTGGACATATCAATGTCCATTCTTCGGAAACAATATTCAAAATATGTTCCCCACTAGCTCTCTACCAAAAGAAGAGAAAGAGTAAGAGAGAGGAAGAGAAAGAGTGAGTGAGAGGAAGAGAAAGAGTAAGAGAGAGGAAAAGGAAGAGCAAGAGGGAGGAAGAGAAAGAGTAAGAGAGAAGAAGAGAATGAGTAAGAGAGAGGAAGAAAAAGTATAAGAGACAGGAAGAGAAAGAATAAGAGGAAGAGAAATAGTAAGAGAGAGGAGGAGAAAGTATAAGAGAGAGGTAGAGAAATAGTAAGAGAGAGAAAGAGAAAGGGTAAGAGAGAGGAAGAGAAAGAGTAAGAGAGAAGAAGATTGATTGATTAATTGATTGAGTACTTTATTTATGTAGATAACGATATACTGACTTATACACTTATATACAATAGCTTACAAGGCAGCAAGATTATAGATGAATTCACATAATATAGACTAAGAAAATAATTATTGAACTGTATATGATATGAAAAAGCAATTCGTGATTTAATAACTATAGATAATTATATTGTTATGCATCTACATAAATTGGCGGAGCTTTGGGCATATCAATGTCCATTCTTCGGAAAGAATATTCAAAATATCCTTCCCACTAACTCTCTACCAAAAGAAGAGAAAGAGTAAGAGAGAGGGAGAGAAAGTATAAGAAAGAGTAAGAGAGAGGAAGAGAAAGAGTAAGAGAGAGGAAGAGAAAGTATAAGCGAGAGGAAGAGAAAGAATAAGAGATAGGAAGAGAAAGAATGAGAGAGAGGATGAGAAATAGTAAGAGAGAAGAAGAGAAAGAGTTAGAGAGAGGACGAGGAAGAGTAAGAGAGAGGAAGAGGAATAGTAGGAGAGAAGAAGAGAAATAAAAAGAGATAGGAAGAGAAAGAATTAGATTTGATTAGATTTCTTTATTTATGTATGTTACAATAATTTCTGGCTTATACACAAATACACTAATTTACATCGGAAGAATACGAGTGAGGAAGAGAAAGTATAAGAGAGAGGAAGATAAAGAGTAAGAGAGAGGGAGTGAAAAAGGAAGAGAAATAGTAAGAGAGAAGAAGAGTAATAATAAGAGATAGGAAGAGAAAGAATTGATTGATTGATTGATTGAGTACTTTATTTATGTAGATTACAATATATACTGGCTTATACACTTATATACAATAGCTTACAATGCAGCAAAATCAAAGATGAATTTACATAATATAGACTAAGAAAATAATTATTGAACTGTATGATACGAAAAAAGCAATTTGTAATAACTAAAGATAATATTGTTATGCATCTACATAAATTGGCGGAGCTTTGGGCATATCAATGTCCATTCTTCGGAAAGAATATTAAAAATATCCTTCCCACTAACTCTCTACCAAAAGAAGAGAAAGAGTAAGAGAGAGGGAGAGAAAGTATAAGAAAGAGGAAGAGAAAGAGTCAGAGAGAGGAAGAGAAAGAATAAAAGAGAGAAGAGAAAGGGTAAGAGAGAGGAAGAGGAATAGTAGGAGAGAAGAAGAGAAATAAAAAGAGATAGGAAGAGAAAGAATTAGATTTGATTAGATTTCTTTATTTATGTATGTTACAATAATTTCTGGCTTATACACAAATACACTAATTTACATCGGAAGAATACGAGTGAGGAAGAGAAAGTATAAGAGAGAGGAAGATAAAGAGTAAGAGAGAGGGAGTGAAAAAGGAAGAGAAATAGTAAGAGAGAAGAAGAGTAATAATAAGAGATAGGAAGAGAAAGAATTGATTGATTGATTGATTGAGTACTTTATTTATGTAGATTACAATATATACTGGCTTATACACTTATATACAATAGCTTACAATGCAGCAAAATCAAAGATGAATTTACATAATATAGACTAAGAAAATAATTATTGAACTGTATGATACGAAAAAAGCAATTTGTAATAACTAAAGATAATATTGTTATGCATCTACATAAATTGGCGGAGCTTTGGGCATATCAATGTCCATTCTTCGGAAAGAATATTAAAAATATCCTTCCCACTAACTCTCTACCAAAAGAAGAGAAAGAATAAGAGAGAGGAAGAGAAAGTATAAGAAAGAGGAAGAGAAAGAGTCAGAGAGAGGAAGAGAAAGAATAAAAGAGAGAAGAGAAAGGGTAAGAGAGAGGAAGAGAAAGAGTCAGAGAGAAGATGAAAAAGAGTAAGAGAGAGGAAGAGAAATAGTAAGAGAGAAGAAGAGAAAGAGTAAGAGATAAGAAGAGAAAGAATTAGATTAGATAAGATTTCTTTATTTCTGTATGTTACAATAATTACTGGCTTATACACTAATTTACATCGAATTTCGGTAATGCTAATTAATTATTCAACGAGTTTTACAAAGTATACAAAATTGATCAATGAGAATAAAGATTAAATGCAATTAGAATAACGATAATATAAAATTGTAATGTAACTACATAAATCGGCGGTGTTTCAGCAAATAATTGTCGATTCTCTAAGAAGGATAAACAGTAATATCCTTCCCATAAATACATGACCGGGCTGAGATGGAATACAGCTGTTATAAATATTATAGCTGTGGGAATATTATAACATGTGAATATATGATTTGAATCTAGAATTATGGGATTAATGAATGAGATGGATGATATTAGAATAAGAGAGAGGAAGAGAAAGAGTAAGAGTGAGGAAGAGAAAGCATAAGAGAGAGGAAGAGAAAGCATGAGAGAGAGGATGAGAATGAGTAAGAGTGAGGAGGAGAAAGCATAAGAGAGAGGAAGAGAAAGAGTAAGAGAGAAGGAGAGAAAGAGTGTGAGAGAGGATGAGAAAGTATAAGAGAGAGGAAGAGAAAGAGTAAGAGAGAGGAAGAAAAAGTAGAAGAGAGAGGAAGAAAAAGTAGAAGAGAGAGGAAGAGAAATAGTAAGGGAGAGAGAAAGAGAGTGAGTATGAAAGTAAGAGAAAGACCAAAAGGAACAGAGAGCATTACTCCCAGGAATCTGTTATAAGGTAGGTAGACTGCCGAGTAATACATCTCCCTCTATCTACTGCCAGTGGAAAAGGAGAGACATTCCGAGAGAGAATTCGGGATTAAATTTCAGTCATTTATTTTGTTTCAACGACTGTTTCACCGGTACAAAGTCACTGCTGGTTGTAGGCCTACCCTTGATGTCTTATTAGTACTCCCCTGATTGTGTTTCTAACTAGCAACAAGACATGTGAAAGGATAAAAGGGGATGAATTGCCAAGTCAGGAATGTCACGAGGTGTAGGGGTTTAAGTAATTATTTGATATTTTGGTAATCACAACCAAATTTAATCGCGTGTTGGAGTGGTACGATTTTGATCGCGATAAGTTAAAAGGGTTGAAAAGAAAAGCTTGGGGAGATTGTTTATTATAATTATTATTATTATTATCGGAATACACGAAAGATTCTGAAGCTATCTCTATAATGATTATCTATTATAATTATAATTATCTCTTATTCTATCACAACACAACTAAAGTGCGAGATAAATTACTTTTAACATGAAGAGGAGAAACCCATTTCTCCCTCCACAGTTTGTAGCATAGACACAGACGGACATCCTGCGCTGTGCCGTGTCATTTTGCTTCATGTTCCTGTGATGAAAACATCTCTGTAACATACACAAACCAATATACCTGCTGACCAGTTCCCTACTTGGAGCATTGCCAGCAATAGATGGAGGGGAGTGTTGCCGCGTCGCATTACAAAGCTCTCTCACTCAGACACAAAAGAAGGAGAATGCTGCTAGGTAGTGGGAGTGATTAGTGGAGGATAGAGCATCGGACCTCTCCGTCTTTGAGAAAGAGCCATGTTAAAAGTAATTTATCTCGCACTTTAGTTTAAACTCGGCAAAGAAGATGGAGGGTACTTGATAACTTTTATTGTTATTTTTTACCACAATATCAACTTCTCAACTACACAAAAAGTGAAAAGTTCATGGTTGACAATCTGGTATCAATAGATGAAAACCTAATATATGGTATCATTGGTAAAAACCCAGAGTTCTGTTGAAGTTTGTGTCAAGAAGTTTTGACTCTGCTGAGAAATTGAATCAGTCTTCATGAACAAGATTAACTTGGATCTAAATAGCTATCTATACATTTTCTCTAATGTATTGTACAATATCAAATGTATCAATAGCTGTATAGTTATATCCGGTAGAAGTAGAGAGTCCTGTTAAAATTTCAGGTCAAAAAGTCTCTCCTCTCTGAAAAATTGAATTTATCTTCATGAACAAGCTCAAACAAAATCCAACCAAGCAACTGAATATTTTCTCTATCGTATTGTATATTGTACAATGGTTCAATAGCTGAATATTTCCGATGAAAACCAAATACTGTCGACGTTTGAGATCATGAAGATTCTACTCTTCTTAGAAATTGAATGAGTCTCCATGAACAAGCTTAACCTTAATCGTGGTATACAAACAGTTCGCCCAACGTCTAACCCTAAACAATCAAATCCCACTTTCCACAAACACGTTCACACCAAGTTCTTCAAGCACTCACAGATTGAAACTATATTCTTCTCAATGCTTATGTATCATTACACAATTTGGATGAACAATATGAGTACAATCACCAAACGAGCTTCACAGATCATTGCGTGTTTTTACGCTCGGTTTACAATTTTTTATCGACCCCTGAACGTGTTATTTGTTGTGGTTCATTTGTTGGGTGAACGATGTAATTGGTAACTGTGGTCCAGCGTGGGCGTGGGTAAATACACGTCCAGGTGGGATGTCGGATGTAAGGGATGCGGGAATCCTCTCGACCAGACTTTGTGGCTAGGGACTCCTCAGCTGTTCTGAATTATGGGGGAGAAGTCAGAGCTGCCAGTCACGTTTCTGGCTATCGGCTTGTAGATCACTGTTCCGCTGTCAAGTTTGACAGATAGCTCTTCAAATGCGACCGCAGTCCTGGAAACGGTTATCACTCGGAGACAGAAATAGAATAATATTGTATTGGGGAAGCTGAAACTCCTCTGGATGGTAGGACTACTCATTCTCCATAATAACAAACAGTTACGATATGAAACAGTCTCAAAAGTATAATTAACTGTTTATCATACTACTGAGTATGTTTCCTTCAATATATATTTCCTTGCTGATATATTTGAATAACCATTGAATAGAGATGAGACCTTTTTGTGTAGTTGAGAAGTTGATATTGTAGTAATTATTCATCTTGAATGAAAAAGACTGAGAAATTGTCAAAAAACCACTGATTTATTGATAATTAGAAAGACCGGTTTCGGTTATTACACCATTGTCAATCTCTGATGAACTCAATTTATCAGACTAAACTCAGTTTATCAGAGATTGACAATGGTGTAATAACCGAAACCGGTCTTTCTAATTATCAATAAATCAGTGGTTTTTTGACAATTTCTCAGTCTTTTTCATTCAAGATGAGACCTTGTCAAAATTAATGAACTATTCACGAACAAAAATCCATAAGAATATCCATTACCTCTTAATGATTCTTTTATCCAACCAAAAAAATTCTGCATTCTGTGAGGGAGACATGATACTGAATTTTCAATCAATCAATTGGAATTGAACTAATATTAATGTGAAATGATATTCAATTGTACTGATAATCTTTATTTGAATTCAAAAATGTTGTGTATTCCTACCATTCTCAATCTCTTAATAGAGCATCACAGTATTTCCCTTATGTATGAAACTCCCAACACATCAATAGGAATTGATTACGGAATATTGACAATCTATCTTAATTTGAAATTGTTTGTTTTCTTCTGATTCGTAGTTTCAGATTGATGTATTTGTGTAGAAATTGTGATAGACATAACCTAAATAAATAAATAAATAAATAAATAATAAATAAATAAATGAATAAATAAATAAATAAATAAATAATAAATAATAATAAATAAATAATAAATAAATAAATAAATGATAAATAAATAAATAAATAAATAATAAATAAATAAATAAATGAATAAATAAATAAATAATAAAAAATAAATAAATAATAATAAATAAATAAATAAATAAATGATAAATAAATAAATAATGAATAAATAAATAAATAAATAATGATAAATAAATAAATAATGAATAAATAAATAAATAAATGATAAATAAATAAATAAATAATAAATAAATAAATAAACAATAAAATAAATAAATGAATAAATAAAAAATAATAAATAAATGAATAAATAATAAATAAATAAATAAATAAATAAATGAATAAATGAAAATAAATAAATTGAGATTTCCATTCACAATAAAATTTTTCAATTAAATGAAAAAGCCCATGAGATCAAATGTCTAAACTGAGAAGAATTCATATGGGTTTCAAACTCAACTAGTGGGGGAACTCCATTACGTTCAAGAATATCAGTAGACTTTCATACCTAAGTTGCATGATGATTATCGAAATACTAATCAAAATTGATAATCTTGAATAGCTGTTTCCGTTCCAAGTAACTGTGAAATTGTCATAGATTTTCATCCTCTGAACATTCCTATTTACATTATTGTGAGTTATAAATATAAAGAAAATAAAAATCTCAGTACCCTTTTTTTGAAATATTTTATCACAACATGTTTCAGACATTTATGCCATTTTCAAGTGAGAAAAAAAGGGTACTAATATTTTTATTTTCTTCATATTCATATTACAAGTAGCCCTATACAGAAAAGAGATTATTGTGAGTGTTTATCACATTATGAATAATTATGAAAATAGTATTCAATCGAATGTGTTGAATTGAAGTTTGAATAGTGTTCAATTGAAATAATGTTCATGTGTGTGATAAAAATATTGTCTTCTCAAATAATGGCATCTTGTTTCGTGAATGTTTTTTACAAGAGGAATATTCTATTAAATTAAGACCAAAGCTTTTCAAGCATATTATTCATTATTGAATGAATTCATTCCTGGAGCATCGTACATTATAATAATAATAATAATAATATCGAGTGACCTGGCTGGCTCATGTCTGGTGTCAGAGTTTTCAGGTCGCAACTGATCAATTTCAGGGCCTCTGACATGACCTAACGACTGCTTTTTAAGCAGCCGGGACCGACGTCTTAACGTGTCCATCCGTAACACGGGAGTGGCCCGAGAAAATATCTTGCCCGGGCCAGGATTTGAACCCGGGCCTCTGAATCATGAAACCAGCATATGATCCACTCGACTACGGCCACTCCATTACATTGAAACGTACATAGAACATCGTACAAAATAACATTGCATGAGGTTCCTTTTCCACTAGAGAAATTCATTCATCATAAAAGCAAGTTAGCGAAAGAAGATCACTGAGAAATAAAAGCAGAGTACTTTTCATCTCTCAAACTATTATCTTCATCTCACTCTCTCTCTCTTTCTCTCTCTCTCTCTCTCTCTCTCTCTCTCTCTCTCTCTATAACTATCTCCCATAACAGCTATCTATTTATGGCTATATTTCCCTCTCTCTATAGCTATCACGCCTCTCGTGTGTTGTTCAATGTCATTCATCTTCTTACTGGAGGAGTCATTCTCGCTTGCTGAGCTCAGCAAAAATCGAAACGCTCCAGGACAGCAAAAGAATGCGATCGAAATCAACAGACAAAAGCATCTCGAGAAATCGGACCTGAACGCTTGCTCCAACAAAACCATGAGAGTCGTTCTTTGAAAGTGAAGATTGGGTTGGAAATTCATATGTGGGCAGATCATCAAATTTCCATGGTTTTATCGGTTTGCAGGATTGAGTTTTGAATTACTTGAGGTAGTTGGTGGAGATGATAAAGGTCACGTTATTCTTATCACATTCAATCATAGAATAACACCTATTTTTGGGGATTTACGGGAAACCTATCTGTGAGTTCTATGTAACACAATCATCATAATTAATCAACAATTGCAATGAACAATATTATAATTAGAATTAATCAATTTCCTTTAGAATCAGGTATTCGATTTGTCTTTTAATGATTCGTCTTTCTTTGTATTGTCATAGATGGATAATTTTAAATATAATGCAGAATATCGGGGCACCGAGCTTTGCTCGTTATTTTTATCCTATTATATTAAGCGAGCAATCTCTGTACTTATATATCTGGTTATTTTTATATCTGGCTATTTTTATATATGGTTATTTATATGTTTAACGGATCTCGAAAACGGCTCTAACGATTTTCACAAAATTTGAAACATAGTAGGTTTATGATATAAAGATTCGATTGCTCTAGGTCTCATCCTTGGGAAAACTCGCTAACGACATTAAAAGGATAACTCATCCTTGGCTAAAACAGCTGTGGATAGTAAAAAAGTGAGTATGTGAAAAATCAAAATATCGCATCCCAGAAATTCATAAGATGACGTATAGTCAGCTGTGAAATATAAATAATATGATCATTTTAGAGAATTGTGATCTGCTTATCAATAAATGAAATAACGAGCGGAGCTCAGTGCCCCGATATTTTATTGATAAACAGAACACAATTCTCTAAAATGATCGAGTTTAAATTCCACAGCTGGCTATACGTAATCTTATGAATTACGGGGATGCGATATTTTGATTTTTCACATACTCACTCGCTCACTCACTTTTTTACTATCCACAGCTGTTCCAGCCAAGGATGAATTTATTATCCTTTTAATGTCGTTCAGCGAATTTTCCCAAGGATGAGACCTAGTGCAATCGAATCTTTATATCATACACCTACAATGTTCCAAAGTTCGTAGAAATCGTGAGAGCCGTTTTCGAGATCCGTTAAACATAACTAACAATATATAGAAATAACCAGATATGAAAATAACCAGATATATAAATACAGAAATTGCTGCTCGCTTAATATAATAAGATGATTGGATCTATTCTTTTTGTTATGTATCAAAGGTGCACATCTTTAACACTCTTACCGAAACCCTCGGTCAGATAGCACTAACAGAAACCCCCGGTCTGACAGACCGCTATATCATATAGCTAATATTTACCCCGACTTTAGTAACTACATACTCTGTTCTCTATGGACAATGATTTTTCTAGAAATAATTAACACAATTAAGTAAATATTATAGTTTAATTGCAGCATAAAAACTTTATAACTACCTCAGAAAATGTTTTTCAATGATCTTTCAACACTAAGTTCAGGAAACAGCTTCTTTTGCACATTTCAAGCAAACTTTTTTACTACAGTCAATCAAGCAGACAGGGCATTGAGCTCTTCAATATCCATGTCTCTTTAGTTGTTATTTTTCGTATTTACAGACAAACCTCTTCTTGTTTCTTCCAGTTTCTTATTTGTATTCACTAGGATTGTGTTCATGATAGTAGCATCAAACAGGAGCTGCCACACATCTTTCTTGGTTGGTTGTTTCCCAGTAATCTAGCTCGTCCATGTAGCCCAGGCAATCACCTTATAATATTTCTGGCTGGTGTCCTCACATTTCGGGGTGGTTGCTTATTGGTCCATGCATTTGGCACTACAAGTTCTGTTTTCTTTGTTCGTTCAATAAAATAGGTGTCTTCTTGTTGGTTGATGTCATCAACTGCATGCTCTTCTGCTTCAACTGCACTCTGTTGCAACAAGACTTCTTGATCATCTTCTTCTTCTGTACTCTCTTCTTCTTCTTCATTCATCTCCTGACCTCCATGCTGTGGTAATATGAAGTCAGGATCTTCATCCGAATCGTCTATTTCACTTTCACTACTCACTGTGTCACCATCACGAACATCATTATGAAGCAAGTCTCTAATTCTATCTCCAAAATCTGGATCACAAGGGTCTAAACGCTTTCGAAAATGGTTTTTATTCCCACTATTATTGTCCTCATCCATGGTAAAAACTTGTTTGTGGATACAGATGCACCTCAATGATACTTTGAAACCACTGACAGAATACAATATGGATGAAAAAATAATTGAAAATTATCGATACAAAACTCAAACAGAAACCCTCGGTCAGACAGACCGCGTGTCTCACTACACTACTAGAAACCATCGGTCAGAGAGACCGCCACGTTTTCAACTTTAGCACAATAACTAATCACCGTCAACCTAGAGCTAGACAAAACGCATTTCAATAGAAGGAGGGTTTCCTAGTGAGAAGATAGAAGGGGTGGGGAAGGTATAAGACCAACTAGTGCTGCCATCTGTGAGTTCCAAAATTCCATAGCGGTCTGTGAGACCGGGGGTTTCGGTAAAAGTGTTAATGAAAATCCATAGTTGAAGTTAAAGGTCAAGAAGTTCAGTATCCTATCTGAGAAATTGAATCAATCTTTATGAACAAGTTCAACAAAAATCTAAATAACTGTATTTTTTCTCTATAATATTGTACAATGTTGAACGTATCAAAAGCTGAAAAGTTCATATTGAATGAAAAAGACTAAGAAATTGTCAAAAACCACAGATTTATTGATACTTAGAAAGAACGGTTTCGGTTATTACACCATTGTCAATCTCTTTAAGAGTATTTCAGAGATTGACGACAATGGTGTAATAACCGAAACCGGTCTTTCTTAGTATCAATAAATATGTGGTTTTTGACAATTTCTTAGTCTTTTTCATTCAATATGAATAACTACCACAATATCAACTTAACAACTACAAAAAAAGTGAAAAGTTCATGGTTGACAATCTGGTATCAATAGATGAGAACCTAATGTATGGTATCATTGGTAAAAACCCAGATTTCTGTTGAAGTGTGAGGTCAAGTAGTTTTGACTTTCTGCTGAGAAATAGAATCGATTTTCATGAGCAAGCCTAACAAAAATCTAGATAGTTAACTAACTGTATATTATTTCCTCTATGATATTGTACGATATCAAATGTATCAATAGCTGTATAGTTATATCCGGTAAAAGTAGAGAGTCCTGTTAAAGTTTCAGGTCAAGAAGTCTCTCCTCTCTGAAAAATTGAATTTATCTTCATGAACAAGCTCAAACAAAATCCAATTAAGCAACTGAATATTTTCTCTATCGTATTGTATATTGTACAATGGTTCAATAGCTGAATAACTTCGATGAAAACCAAATACTGTTGAAGTTTGAGATCATGAAGCTTCGACTCTTCTGAGAAATTGAATGAGTCTCCATGAACAAGCTCAACCTTAATCGTGAAATACAAACACTTCGCCCAACGTCCAACCATAAACAATCAAATCCCACTTTCCACAAACACGTTCACACCAAGTTCTACAAGCACTCACAGATTGAAACTATATTCATCTCAATGTTTATGTACCATTACACAATTTGGATGAACAATATGAGTACAATCACCAAACTAGCTTCACAGATCATTGCGTGTTTTTACGCTCGGTTTACAATTTTTTATCGACCCCTGAACGTGTTATTTGCTGTGGTTTATTTGTTAGGTGAACACTAGGTAATTGGTAACTGTGGTCCAGCGTGGGCGTGCGTAAATACACGTCCAGGTGTGATGGTGGGTGTAAGGGATGCGGGAATCCTCTCGACCAGGCTCTGTGGCTAGGGACCCCTCAGCTGTTCTGAATTATGGGTGAGAAGTCAAAGCTGCCAGTCACGTTTCTGGCTATCGGCTTGTAGATCACTGTTCCGCTGTCAAGTTTGACAGATAGCTCTTCAAATGCGACCGCAGACCTGCAAACGGTTATCACTCGGAGACAGAAATAGAATAATATTGTATTAGGAGAGCTGAAACTCCTCTGGATGGTAGGACTACTCATTCGCCATAATAGAAAATAGTAACGATATTGAATGGAACAGTTTCAAAAGTATAATCATAGAGAAACAATAGCATAAGTAGATATCCCATGGTATAGGGCGTTTATGTTGCAACTTTTACTGTTATCTCAAACCGATTACTGCCGATTATTGTCGATTTTTACTGTTTTGACCAGGTGAAAGTGTATGAACGGGATAATATGAGAGACTACCAGCGTCATAAAGCTTCACAGGTAATAATTACGAGGACTAACAGCTTGAGATAACGGTAGAAGTTGAGACATAAACGCCCTGTTTAACGCCTATTGTTTCTCTATGGTATAATCAACTGTTTATCATACAATTAAGAACGATATTAAATTGAACAGTTTCGAAAGTATAATCAACTGTTTACCATACTATAAGAACGATATTAAATGGAACAGCTTCAAAAGTATAATCAACTGTTTACCATACTATTAAGAATGATATTAAATGGAACAGTTTCAAAAGTATAATCAACTGTTTATCGTACTATTGTGAACGATATTAGATGAAACAGTTTCAAAAGTAAATTTGACTGTTTACCATACTATTAAGAACTATATTAAATGGAAGTTTCAAAACTAGACTCGATTTTAAAAATAAATTTTAATTATATTTTTGATAAATTTGAATTTCCAAGGCTATTTTAAAGACCGGAACAGGCAATCATGCCTATACCTTGGAAGTCATAAGAAGAAGAAGTTTCAAAAGTAGCCTATAATTAACTGTTTATCATACTTTTGAGAATGTTTCCTTCAATTTCATTCCACTATTGCTGATATATTTGAATTACCATTAGAGATGAGACCTTGTTGGTATGAATGAACTACACATTAACAAATAGCCGTAAGAGTATCGATTTACATTTTTTATAATATTCTGTTATCAAGTGAATTTTGGAATTTGTGAGGGATATATGATACTGTATTCCTAATCAATCGAAAGGAATTGAAGCTTCATTTGTAAAAAAATCACAAAAAATTCTATATTCCTGTAAAATTCTCTTAAAGTTGATAGAACATAACAGATGATAATATGAACTTATGTATGATATTTTTCTAATCAATGAAGAGGAATTTAACCAATACATCGATAATACTTGTGATTTGAATTCAAAAATACTACAGATTACTATAACTCTCAGTGCCGGTTAAATTTTAATCCTGATTAATTTCACTAGAACTGATCAAAGTAGCCCTCTTTTTTGAAAAGGTCTTCTCTGATTGGTTCCCATGAAATTAATCACGATTAGCATTTAACCAACTTTTGTGGAACCGGGCCTATAACATGAAAAGAACAGTATTCTTCAGTTGTGTTTGGTTTCTTCACTCATGGATTATTAGTATCTCTACAATATCCCAGATTTGCATGCTTAAAAGAAGTGAAACATGCTTCCTCATTTTTTCCCTGGCTGCGTTTACACCAAAGTTATTAGCAAAATGTTTATTTTTCCGTCCTTATAAATTCTACTAGCCGTCAGGCTCGCTTCGCTCGCCACTTCCGTCTAGCCAGGGGGCTCCGCCCCCTGGACCCCCGACTGGATCGTCCAAGAATGAGATCAGTAGGCTCGCTTCGCTCGCCTGCATTTTTCATTTGAGCATTTTTATCATGTTAGGACAATCCAGTCGGGGGTCCAGACTAAACGTCTGGTTAAACGGATATGGCGAGCGAAGCGATCCTGACGGCTAGTAATATGATATTCCCAGGATTGAAGTAGCAGTGCCCAATCAATTTTTCCGCGATAAATGTATTTAAATCTTTAACTTGGTGCCAACCTAACAAAGTCAACTCAACTTAATGCCAACCTGACAAAATTATTAATTTAGTTGCCAGTTAACAACTGTTTCGAAGAGGTACTGTATCTAGATTATAGTTCTATAGTAACATATGATATGGAAATTTCAATAATAATTAAGAGATTGGGAGAAGAAGAATATACGTGCTAAAAGACGAACTTTAAACCCTTAAAAACAACCCTTAGAGTTAAAATATTGCCAAAAGATTTCTTAGTGCGCCTCTAGAGGGCCAACTGAACATAACTACCAAATTTGAACGTTTTTGGTCCGGTAGATTTTAGTTCTGCGAGTGAGTGAGTGAGTCAGTCAGTGAGTGAGTGCCATTTCGCTTTTATATATATAGATTAGATTGAACGGAACTTGACGAATGAATATGATCATCATATGTATGATGAGTTATGTTCTATCTACTTATATACGACTTATCATACACATGTTGTTCATATGTGTTTGTCAAGTTCCGTTCAATCTAATATAATCTATAAGGACGGAAAAATAAACATTTTGTATATAACTTTGGTGTCAACGCAGATTTTCTAAGATGGAGAGAATTTGAATCTAGGTACATGTTAACTAACACACGCCGAAGTGTAACTGATAATTCATTTCCTGTGTTTTTGTGGTAATAACGGTTATCATGTTAATCATGGCATATTTGGAAGACTTGGGCGTGTCTTGTCCCGGCCAATGGCAGTAGAGCTCAACCTTTATTGGTCAACAGCTGTTGGCCAATCGTAGAGCTTCGCTCACAATATATTTCGCGGCTCAATGCCGTTAGCTTTAAGTGTACAAAAGATTGATAATGAAGTACCAAATGAAACTGGTATATCAAATTGTTTTAATGGATTACTGGTTTTGACAATACTGAATCGTTTTTATTCAGTTATTCATCTATAGAACCCAAAATTATTTATTCAATTCTCGTTCTAAGTTGACTTGGGAACTATCAGTGAGTTATGAAATAAAAACAACATCAAACTCCACAGTCTGTTCTATTTGGTACAGTACCATGGTTTCGTGACCACACAAGTCACATTTTCATCCATGTGGTTGGAATAAAACTGTAGAATTTGATGATATATATGTGTTTGTATTCATTATGGAACGGTTCTACAACATTCACAGTGACTCAGTCGAAATAAAACTGTAGAATTATATTATATATGTGGTTTTATCCCATTATGGAACTTGTCACGTGGTATTTTAGCACCACAAAATACTTTTGAAATGAACTATTGAGTTTTAATAGAATTATAAAATAGTAAGAATAGATAGCCTAGTCAAGGTACCGCTCAAGTAAAATCGAATGTTATTCATGATAAAGAGAAATCATGTTATCTATTAAGCGGTAAGAATTATTAATCACCAATCATTGAACCCTATGGTGATTAATTATATTTGGAATATTCATGCATCTACTACTGAGCTAGAGCTGCGGTCTGAACCCAGCATATTTGCGAGCCGGACGGCCTTAACGTTTTGAAAATTTATTTGCAAAATAGGGATTCTAGCAACCGCTCTTATAAATATCAAAAACACCGCACCACATATGAATGGTTGGCAATTTACCACATTACAAACTGTTCTATCACATTGACAGTGACTCAGTCGAATGTTTGTACGAAATAAAACTGTAGAATTTGATTTAATATGTGTGTTTTTATTTTATCATGGAACGGTTCTAGAACATTTATTTATTTATCTATTTATTACAGACCAAAGAAAACCACAGGCATTAAGCCCAAAACAGTCTCCAATACAATTTACAATCGTATTATGCAAGTTACTAAAAAAAATAAGATAATACAAATATAAAACAATTTACAGTGACTTGTCAATTCACATTAACAGTGACTCAGTCGAATTTTCGTTCAGTAAGTATTTAAAGAATGTGAATGAGATCAGTTTGGATTTCTCAGTATTGATTCTTACTACATCTGATATCTCATGAACGTGACACAATCCAGTCACTATATGCATTTGCAGTGCATTGTTCTAAAGTGCCAGTACGGTAGCATATCATCCTCCCCCAATTTGATAAGCTCATAAATAACTGTTATTGTTGACGCGACCAGAACTCCGCTAATGTATTCGTGATGACAGCCTGTATGCATCGCTATTCTAATGGACCTCATATGAGCTGAATGATGTTTCTAATGTACTAGAATAAATCATTGTTCCGCGTTCAGTTCAACTATTGAAATCGTAGCTTCAACTATCGAAGTGCAACTTCAACTGGAAATGGTTCTTGATCTTGGAATGTAAACAATAAACGTTAATGGCGTTAAAAACGTTGAGATGTTGAGAATGTTGATAATAAAATGAAGAGAATAACAAATTTTTTTCACTTTTTGTGTAGTTGAGAAGTTGATATTGTGATAATTATTCATATTGAATGAAAAAGACTAAGAAATTGTCAAAAACCACAGATTTATTGAAAACGTTGAGATGTTGAGAACGTTGATAATGAAATGAATAGAATAAAACAATTTTTTACACTTCTTGTGTAGTTGAGAAGTTGATATTGTGGTAATTATTCATATTGAATGAAAAAGACTGAGAAATTGTCAAAAAACACATATTTATTGATACTTAGAAAAACCGGTTTCGGTTATTACACCATTGTCAATCTCTGATAAACTAAAAAATTATTGAGATTCAGTTTATCAGAGATTGACAATGGTGTAATAACCGAAACCGGTCTTTCTAAGTATCAATAAATCTGTGGTTTTTGACAATTTCTTAGTCTTCTTCTTCATCCAATAATAATAAAAAATAAAGTAAACGAAAATTAACTTTCAACTGTCGAAATGTTAGTAGGGAATGCTAGGAGATTTAGAAATGCATTGGAGGATTTTAGTCCAAAATAAGCTTGCAAACTATAGATTTTGAATTCAAATTGATGAAATGAATGAATGACTCAGAAAGATATCACTCAATCCTCCCCCAAAACGAAGATATATTGAGTTTAAGAACCAAGAAAATATAAAATCATGAAAGAACACAAACTTTCACTTACAATTTTATTTGCATTGTGGATAGACTATGTCGTTCAATTCAGAGGAGTGGTTATTATTCTTGTAGTGAGATTTTTCTCTTCCCAAACCAACATTGGAAGCAATAGGTACTTCTATATGATACTCTTTAGATTGATATTATTTTGATATCCACATACTTACAAGAAAGAAGAATGTGTTCTCCTCATTTCAATGATTCATAAGAATTCGAGAGGAGACCTCCAGGAAAAATTACATTCTCCAATAATTGATTGATACTGGGAAACTGCATTAGAGAACAACTCAGGTTCCCAGGAACTGCAGTACTCATTTTTCGAATAATATTTCAAGATTCACAAAATGGAAAGATGTTTTCCCCTAAATTTAATGATTCATAAGGTTCCGCGTGGAGACCTACAGGAGAAATTACGTTCTCCAATTGATTGATACTGGGATTCTGTATTAGAAAACAACTCAGGTTCCCAGGAACCGACGATACTTATTTCTCAAATACAAGAAAAATATTGCTCGAAATCTCTCCAATATATCACGACTGAAGATCCATGGAATACTAGTTGCCCTGCAATATCTCACATTGGAAATTTCCACATTCATGTCCCAACTCTTGACCTAGATCAACTGCAGTTTTACTGCGCCACGTAGCGGCAGCAAAACTACTTTGTCAGCAATCTCTCATCCCTTATTCCATTTGCGACTATAAAGATACACTAGCAACTACTCGAATCGAATCTATGATACTGTAATGACACTTAAAATCACCGGATTTATATCACCATGGGGCTCTTCAAGTTGCGATTTTATGGAGCAGCGTTGCACTGAATTCGAATCCCAGACAATCATTACTCGACTTCTCATTGGCTGCAGCGGCAATATCATTCTTCGGCAGCCAATGATTGCTCGGAAATTGCTGAGCTCTTCAGAACTTGAGGTCACAACCATGGTGGGGGGTGGAATGCCTAAGGGAATGAATTTAGAGAGCTTGCAGTTCATGACTGATTTCGATTCATTGCGATAATACAAGTTAATGGTGTCGATCGGTATTAAATTTCGAAGTATGATCTTGAGATCGAAATGAACGCTCCATCAGCATCACAAGCATGAGTGATCCGTGTTGCAGTTTGAGTTTAAAGGTTCTTCTATGTATCAAGCTGATATGTAGATTCCAATTTCATTATTGAGATTGTATTTAACTACTAATAACATGTCAGTAATATTATAGAAATAAGAGCGTAAGTATATATCCCATGGTATAAAGAGTTTATGTCGCAACATTTACTGTTATCTCAAGCCGATTACTGTCGATTATTGTCGATTTTTACTGTTTTGTTTGGGTGACAGTGTATGAACGGCACAATATGAGAGACTACCAGTGTCACACAGCTTCAAGGGAAAGAACTATATGGACTATCGGCTTGAGACAACAGTAAAAGTTACGACATAAACTCCCTATACCATGGGATATCTACTTACGCTATTGCTTCTCTTTGATATTACTGACATGTTATTAGTAGTTAAATACAATTTCAATAATGAAATTGGAATCTACATATCAGCTTGATACATAGAACAACCTTAAAACTACTTATGCTATTGCTTCTCTATGGTAATGTGTTTATAAAGGTAATATGTGTATTCTACTTCAGTAATCAGAATTTAGTACTTTATAATGTAAGGTTGTACATTGTTAGCTGAATTCTTGAGCAATTTCTTTCATGATAAATTTACTTCACCATGAAGGTCGAATATGGGTGACCTACCTTGAGAAAAACAGCTGTTGGAAGAGAACCAAAATCCTCCAAATACTTGGCCATACTTATGGATTTTTATTACTTAATGAACGCTTTCAGTAGGCTATACTTCTTATCACTTTTACCAGGTCTAGTACAGGTTCCAACAATGGATTACAGTCGATTAATTGATTATTGTCGAACCTTTGAGGCGGGAACTAATGGATAAATATGATCAAAAGCTATAATAAGACTATATATTACACCATACTACATTTAGCATCGATAAGATTATTCTTCATGTAAAAAATTCGCCTATAATATGCAAATAGGTGAAATATACCCAATTGGAAAAAATTTATTTAGAATAATTACTTCTGTCTATAACAAGAAGGAATAATTGAACTACTCTTACGCTAATGCTAAAACAAACGAGCGAAAGCTTGTTCTGAACAAAGATTAATAAGATAATGAAAACTCTAGGTTGTTGTCAAAATATCACTTATTTATTTTGAAAATCAAAAACATGTTTAAACAACAATGGTGTCATCTCCAGTGTGCTGATAGCGATTTTTAAAATAGATAAGTGACATGTTTGTTATTTTTGAAATAAATAAGTGATATTCTGACAATAACCTAGAGTTTTCATTATGAATAGCTATCACGATATCTCTCCATCAAAAGTATCTCAACAATCTGAAGTGATCAATGAGAATCTGGATGAAGCAAGTTGAAAAACTCTGAAGTAATTAAAATTAACATTGGATTCATACAAGTTTGGAGAGATATTTATGATGCTTCTCATAAGTCTGATTGTTTCTATACTCTCCAGAATTCTAGCTTTAGCTAACTCTATGCTCTTACAGTTTGAACCCCAGCCAAAGAAGGAGCGTCATTATACCGTTTTATTTCCATTATATTTATATGATAGTTTTTTCAGTCCTAGCTTCACCTTAGGAAGTCATCCCTATTCGAAAATGGAGACCATACAACAATAGATTATTCAATTGATTATAACTGTTCTGAATACAGAACAGTTATAATCAATTGAATAGAAACACAAACTTTCAGTCAACTTGGAAATGTGACCGGTGTGGTCACGAAACCTTGGTCGTGTACTGAATAAACACAGTGTAGAATTTGACAACAGATTTGTGTTTTTATTCAATTATGGAACGGTTCTACAATATTGACAATGACTCAGTCGAATTTTTAGTTATAATCAAGTTTGTTCACATAGGTACTTTACAGGAACAACCTTGATATTCTCCAAATCTTCTTTGAAAATAGGAAGTCCATCTCCAAAACTACTACGACATTGAAACTTGGATATTGACACCTCGTTTCTACTGAGACATCTGTTACAAGACGCCAGTAGATGCAAATCTGAAAAAAAATCAGAATAGGCCTCAAATCACGTGTCTCACCTGTTGCCAACATGTGCTGAGCCGAACACTCGGTAACACGAGCAACAAACCTGAAATTTAGCTCGAACACTTGTCATGTCATGTCGCATGTTCGGACCATGTTTGGCGCGCCGATATGTTCGCCATTCCTTCAGAAACGCGTCGTGTCTTCTCGAAGTGACGTTTCGGTGATGTTTGTTTGGCAGAGCGAAAATTCTTAAGTCTGTAAAAAATTAGACGTCAGTTAAGCCGGCCGAACTCTGTTATCAAAAGTGACACCTTTCGTGAAACTCTAGGAGCTGTATTGGGTTGTGTTACATAGACCTAAGTGGTGGGAGTAATATGATATCAGGTACTTGGAAATAATCAACGGTGGAGGCCGGTCTCAACAGGGGACACCGTAGTTGCTTACTAGTTGCTTTAGAATTGCTGAAGTCAGAGTTGCTTTTAGTAACTCACAAGTTGCTGTAGCTTGTTGTTGCTTCATTAAGTTGCGATTGAGTTGTCTCAACAGGAGACACCGTAGTTGCTTTGGAGTTGCTGAAGCTACAGTTACTTTTTGAGTTGCTTTTAGTAACTTAAAAGTTGCTGTTGATTGATTACGTTGTAGTTTGTTGCTTGAATAAGTTGTAGATATTGCTGTTAGGAGGCTAAGTGAAACTATTACCATCTTCTGGCTGGGATCAAAATCAAGAACTATATCTGCCGTGAAACTCTATAAAAAAGCAATAAGCATCGTCACAATGAAACAATTTATATTACAGTTATCATCAACCTCTTTACAGTAGTTATCTACTACAGTATTATTACAGTAGTTGAATATTACAGTATTTATTACAGTGAATCCAACCTCTGTCGTGAGTTACATTGGTGTGGATATTGTTGAGAAGTGATTTTCAAAAATTCGACTGAGTCATTGTCAATATTGTAGAACCGTTCCATAATTGAATAAAAACACACATATGTTGTCAAATTCTGCACAGTTTCATTCGGTACACAAACATGGTTTCGTGACCACACCTGTCACATTTTCAAGTCAACATGGTTGACTAACCATGGTCGTGTACCGGAAAAAACTGTGTAGAATTTGACAACATATGAGTGTATTTTTATTCAAGTGGTTTTCAGTTAGTTTTGTTGGTCAGTGGATTTTTCACTAAGATACTGGCTGGCGTATTGTTGAAGAGTGACTATTTGTGAGTTTGTTCGTTAGTAAGTGGAATTTCTACTTAACTATTGGCTGAGATATTTTTAAGAAGTGACTGGTAGCATAGAGAAACGATAGCATAAGTAGATATCCCATGGTATAGGGAATATATGTCGCAACTTTTACTGTTATCTCAAGCCGATTACTGTCTATTATTGTCAATTTTTACTGTTTTTTTGGGGTGAGAGTGTATGAACGGCACAATTTGAGAGACTACCAGCGTCACACAGCTGCATAGGAAAGAAATACGTGAATTATCGGCTTGGGATAACAGTAAAAGTTGCGACATAAACGCCCTATATACCATGGGATATCTACTTACGCTATTGTTTCTCTATGCTTTTATACTCTATAATAGTACTCACAGTCATCAGTTACGCTCTCTCATCTGCTCTACAGTCACGTGCAACACTCCACTTGTAAATAATTATTCAAATCAATTTTTTAATCTAATGGGAGCATATTATGGGTGGTACACGTGCTAACGGTGTGTCATGAGAGGTGAGATTAATGCCATATCCCATTCACACACAGTGCAATGCACCACTATCCTCAGCTACTGAGTTATATATCGTAAAGGGAGAAGTCCCTTAAACAATAAATCACGGGTTGCAGTGGAAATGATACCATTGTTGTTTGTTACCACGTCATTACCATAATCATTAGTCACCTAGGTAGCCGAATTAATCAATCTGCGAATAATTTGAATCATGGTTCATGATATAACACTACTGAGCTAGACGGGATATTATCGAGGAGTGACTTTTAGTTAGTTTGTTTGTAAGTGAAATAAGTAGTAAGTTACTGTCTGAGATATTGTTCAGAAACGATCATTAGTTTTGTTAGGAGGCTAAGTGAAATTATTACCAATCTTCTGGCTGGGATCAAAATTAAGAACTATATCTGCCGTGAAACTCTATAAAAAAGCAATAAGCATCGTCACAATGGAACAATTCATATTACAATTCTTATAACACTCCCGTGTTTCGGATGGACACGTTAAGCTGTTGGTCCCGGCTGCCCAAAAAGCAGTCGTTAGGTCATGTCAGAGGCCCTGAAATTGATCAGTTGCGACCAGAAAACTCTGACACCAGACCTGAGCCAGCCAGTCACTCGATATTAAGTAAATTCGTATGGATTTTGTTGGTTGGGAGTCCCTTGCGGGAAAGTCCCACCGCCTGAATATTTAATTTAAGCCGTCAATGGGCCTTACGACTGTCATACTTCAGCCGGAACCGACAGTTTAACGTGCCCATCCGATAACACGGGAGTGATCTGGTTAAAAAACTTTTGGTTATGAGAGGGATTGAACCTGGGATCTCTGTGCTGCTACGCAAGCACTCTATCCACTAGACCACGGATCACTCCCACTCGATATAATTATGCAAACCTCTGTCGTAAGTTACATTTGTGTGGATATTGTTGAGAAGTGACTTTCAGTTGGTTTTGTCAGTCAGTGGAGTTTTTACTATGATACTGGCTGGCATATTGTTGAGGAGTGACTATTAGCATAGATTAAGGATAAGCATGAGCTATATTTCTTGTCTCTGTTATTAGTGAGTTTGTTTGTTGGTAAGTGCAATTACTACTTAACTATTGCCTGGAATATTTTTGGGAGTGGCTGGTAGTTAGTGAGTGGAATACTGGGGGATAACATTCTACATATCCTACCATCAATTAATCAATCCTAGGATGAATACTCAATGAAAAATCAATTACAAATAATACACTTTGCACTACAAGGTACATTAGGCCTAAGAGTAAAGGTTGGTGGCTTCTCAAAGTATGAAATACGCAAAACTGCATAACAGCAAGATGTGGAGGAAATAACTTGAAGATTGTGAAGGATTTGATTGAATCGAATCAAATCAAATTTATTTTGTCGAATTGAAAACAATACAATGTAGACTATGAATGCATAACAGCAAGATGTGAAGGAAATACCTTGAAGATTGTGAAGGATTTGATTGAATCGAATCAAATCAAATTTATTTTGTCAAATTGAAAACAATACAATGTAGACTATGAATCGTGAATGTAGTATAAAATACAATGTAGAAAAAAACATGCATAAAATACAATGTAGACTATTAATCAATATAGTAACGACAAAAGTGACTATTATAAGTAACGACTATTATTCATAACCGAACTATTAAACCAACTACTATTAATGCAACAAACAATTATCAAGGTGAAATAAAAACGATATTGTCAGTTTCACATTGAAATGAAAAAAAAATCTATTTATATTAATTTTACCTAATATGATCACCTTATATTTCACCTTAATAAATATGGAGAAATTCAACAATATTTCTGTTCTTAGTGTGAACAATATCAATTTGAAATCACCAGATATTCTTATTGAATTAAACAAACATTCGAACAATGCTGTAATATCATATTCTATTTCCATCTCTACAAAGAATACAATCATACAATGGAATACGATCGTGAAATTTGTAACATGGACCAAGTTGAGAGATAAAAAAAATAGCCTACATTCAAAAAATAAATTCCAACTCGTTTCCATGAATCTCCGGTTTCTCAAACAACTTGAAGAGGTGAATCTCCATGGTATAGTAGGTGTACTTCAATATTTTGTTTTCGCCATTAACGTTTTTCGTATTCCTTGGAATCCTTCAAAAATCGTATAGAAATAATGAGACGAATACGTTCTTCAACATAGGAAGGAATATTTAAATTCAAATTGAGTTTATTCACAAAATCATTACAAATGCAGTACATGTATGAATAACATAAAAAAATTGTGAATTTCTCCCACATTGACAAGTCTGTGTGTGGGGAAAGAGTTCTAATGAAAAATAACTTGGAACTAGAAAGAGAATAATAAATATTTACAATATAACTCAAAAGAATTAGAAGTAAATTGAATTCAGTGAAGAAAGTATAGATATTTGAATTGAATTAGTACAATGAATTTTCATGTGATTGAAATCTATTCGTCTGTATGCATGATTGTCTGTATTCTTCACTCTCTAAAGTATACTTCGCATACGTCAATTCAATAGAACTTCCCTTTCGTATTCGTTTCCTCTATTTTATAAGGGTATATTATTATCATCTCCCAGTACATACATGTTATGAATGATGCCGAGATACTCCTTACAGTTTCAGCTCCATTGAAGCAATAACATTTCCCCAATAAAATACGCACCGGTAATAACGTTTTCGAAAAGTAAACCTAGATCCGAATAAATACATTTCTCGACAGGTCTACCATATTATTTCTATTCTATACAATACACAGTCTACCATATTATTTCCATCGTACATACAGAATACAAGAATACACATCATATCGACTTCAAGTATCTCTTAACAAGGAGCTCTATGCCGTACATTGCGGTCTATAGAAATCTCTAGTGTATTTCCGAGATTCTTCGTTAATGACGAGCATGACGTACCTGGAGTTTGAAGAAGAAAAAATATTGGAGATGCAGGTTACTCGGCGAAGTTTCAACAACATCTCAGCCAATTAGGAAAGCGGAAAGAAAGAAGAAGGAAAAGAGAAGGTGGATGGAGTGAACGGGAGGTGGATGAAGAAGAGAGAGGGTGATGGAGATGTAGATACCGTCTCGTGAATCTCAGGAGCTTCCATTTTTCCACTTTCCATCATATGATTTTCAGAACTACTAGCAGTCTCCGTAACTTATGTGCTCCTACTTGATTTTTCTATGGAAATACTGCGATACGTGTGTTCTTTCTCCCAGGATGTACATGGATTCTTGTTCGAATTTGAAAGAATTTTATAATTGGAAATATATTGCATGCAACTGTCAACAGAGCTGATGATTACAAAACTGTATTAGTAGGTAATTGGCTGCTTTATGAAGTTAATTTCTAGAAGGCTCAATCGAGAATTATTTTAAAAGAACGATAATGGGTTCTCATTCCAGTGTATGAAACAGATTCTAAATCTATGAGCTTTAGATGAAATGAGAACAGTTACACATTTGTGTATTTAGCTGCCTTAGCTGCCTTTATTTCTACCTAAGAGGACGGAGTTAGGGCGCAGCCGGCCTTCTCTGTATTTATGTATACTGAAAAGCTACTCATCATCATCATCATCATCATCATCATCATCATCTTATCATCGATAACCAAGCTTCACAATTCATATTTTCCCATCCACATAATACATCAGTACACGCTTTGTAGCTTATATCCAATACACTTTAATCACTCAGTGTTGAACTAAACAGATGATGAGTTCATAAACATACAAATGTCATGTAAAATTCAAATTCCTTACAAGCATATAGATCAACACAGTAAGCTTTCATTAATGCTGTTCACATTGAGAGTCGAAAACTCTACCAGGCTAGTCACAATAAATTATTATTGAGGTGCGTACAGACTTTCGCTCTGCTCCGCAATCGAACGTCACTCCAGCAGAGCGATTGATGATCGACCGGGGAGCAAGAGTGGTTCGACCTGGGAACGTGAGAAGATCTAACATCTTCTGTAACGTTCATGATGGGTGCGACTGCGGAGCGGGGGCGGAGCGACTGCGGTACGATGGAGGAACAAGGGCGGTACGAGGGCGGAGCGTGCTCGGTGCGGGTTGGAAGCGCGTATATGTGTACGCAGCTTTGTAGGCCACATTCTAATTTTCCATGATGAACAGTCAATATCTCTCAAAATCAGTCATGTTAGACCAGGCCACATGACCACATTGAATTTATTCCTCAGAGATAACAACTCAAAACACCATACAACTTCTCAATCATAGAGGGAAGACGTATTTTTATTGCAATGAAGACTGAGTTATATTATTCGTCTGTGATGAAACATAACAACATTTTTTATAATGAGATAAAAACATATATATCGTCAAGTTCTACAGTTTTATTTAAAAACATAATTAATTTATAGAATCCAGAAATTATACAGTATGTTGTATATTATGATACGTATTATAATACTCGTATCCAACACAGAGAACTCATTTTCCAAATACAACAATCAGGAACAACATTGAATATAGGCTAAAATTAGTTTCAGAATTTAGCAATGAGGCTATCCACTGTATCCAGATGATAGATATTGATAATGGAACAAGCACATAACATATACAACTGCCAAAATAAGGAAGCTTATATACAAATTCTATCAATTGAGGAATATCATAGACAAAGAAATGTTAAAAACTGTATACTTAACATTAGTTGAATCTCTTTTGAGGTACGGTCTGTTAGTTTGGGGTGCAGCTAACTTCAGTTTTATAGATCCATTATTTAAAACTCAAAAACGCATTTTGAAAATGATAAGAAACAGGGAAATCCGGTTTCCAACTGTAGAATTATTTATAGAAAATAGAGTACTCAGTGTTAGGCAATTGTATATATTGTTGTTATTAGGGTATATGAAAAAACATCAAAATAGGAACCATATCATAAATCATAGCCATAATACTAGAATAAGAGAACGTTACAACCAAGAATGAATACAGCATTTGGGCAAAGATCACTAGGATATTTAGGGCCTACAATATCTAATAGATTACCATTAGAAATCAAAGGAGAGGAAAATTTCAATAGCTTCAAAAGAAAAATCAGACATTGGTTATTCAGTATTGGGATACAAAGTAGTGAGGAACTAATAGTAAGTAGGATTTAGATTTAAGTAGTATTCTTTTTTAAATAAGGTAATTTATAGGTAGAAAATAGTACCTCGGTTTAGTATCTTTGTACTAGGTGATGCTTAGGGTAATAGATATAGTTTTAGATTTTTTGGAATTTTTGTATTATCTGTTGTAGCATAAATAAGTATTAATTTGATGATAACCTCGACACATATATTTTAAAGTGAGGTATCATTTTGTAAACCATGAATATTGTTATTATTGAAAATGTATGAATTTATGAATAAACTCCTCTGGATGTGTCGTCCAACATCCAGAGAAATTATTATTGTTATTGCATTATTTGGACATATACCTGAGGTACTATCGTCTTTCCTCAACAGAGAGATTCACTTCGGACTCACAGCACTCTTTGAATGAGGAGCAATGCTTATAAGAACTCAAATAAGAATAATTAATTATAAGAATTTGGGAAGAAAAAGTTTTGGCATCAAGCCTGTTGCTATTTTCCCAATCATTCATAGTTGAGAATGATATTGTATCTATCGGCTGACGGCCTCGGCTAAGCCTAAAGAACTTTTATTTATGATGAAAAGAATGCTTGTTCAATTTATTTGTAAAATTCAGTTGAGTTTGAATTGAATTGGAAGTATTATTTTCATTTTCTGTAATGTTGAAAAAAGTGCAAATAAAGTTCTGTTCTATTCTATATTCTATTCTATATTCTATTCTTTATTCTATTCTATATTCTATTCTATATTCTATTCTATATATATTGTATCTATCAATGTATAAATAAATAAACTGATAACTGTCAGTATTGATTGAATGGGAAGCATTGAATGTTACTCATGACAACTACTGACAGTTTAGCGTGAATCTCACCGTATCATTTAGGGTACATTATCCGGTTTCCCTAACTTTCAGTCAACTTCTCAAGGGATGGGACAGCGGAAAGTCTCCACAATCCATCTAAATCATGGAAAGAGAAGCTCCAAGTAGTCCTACATCCGCGAGGTAAACACATATCCTTCAGCAAACTGTCCGGCTGGCATCCACCCTCTTGGGACCGAATTCCCCCACACTTAGTCCGAGTATTCCCCACACTTTGTCCGAGTATTCCCCACACTTTGTCCGAGTATTCCCCACACTTTGTCCGAGTATTCCCCACACTTTATACACACTGTCCGAGGGTCATCATTTTGTCACGTGTGGCTCTGTTTATGGAGTGTAAATCCTGTCCCTTTCGAGAGGGGTGCACTGCCGCTTGTTAGCACGGATATCGAGACTGGAGCCGTTCCATTGGTATAATTTCCGTTTAGCCTCACTCACCCTTCCATGGATGATGATAATTTGTGGAGGGATTTGCAGAAAATTCCTGGATATGATATGGGTATTATTTGTTAAATGATGATTATTTCTGTGGAGGATCAAAAGCAAATCCTTCTTCATCATATGGGTATTTGTTGGATGATGATTTCTGAAGAGGTATCACAAAAAAATCTCCCACATCATACGAGTATTTTGTTGAATAATAATTTCTGTAGAGGATCAGCAGCAAATTCTTCTTCATTATATGGCGTATATTTGTTGAATGATAATCTGGAGATGATTCGGTGACAATTTCTCAATATGAAACCAAATACCCCTCAGACGAAATATATAATAGCAAATATAAACAATTCACAAGGGAAATTTCTAAATTGCAGAAAACTCCAAGTCATTGTCGCATGATTGCAATAGTATTTGTGCATTTGTTGGCTTCTCAAGCTAAGCCTGTTCCAGTAAGTTTCTTCTCCTCAGCCTCCATATAGTTCATGAAAACATCTTCCCAGATTTTTTGGGCAGTGAAATGTGAGAAGAATTTTCATTCCAATAATTTTAAAATTCTATTTGAATGTGAATATTGTGATGAACAATTTTTGACAAATTGATTGGTTGAAATCTCATATGTTTCCTTCTCCAAATATTGATGGAATATGCCTACAATGTGAGAGAATCAATCACCAGAGGCTGGGAAATCGTATAAAGAAGAACTCACATGATTCAGAGCTGATATTGAATTTATTTTTGACCAATTGATTGGTTGAAATTTCATATGTTTCTTTCTCCAATTATTGTTGGAATATGCCTACAATGTGAGAGAATCACCAGAGGCTGGGAAATCGTATGAAGAAGAACTCACATGATTCAGAGCTGATATTGAATTCATGTGAAACACATTTCAATAAATATTTGAATGCCTCAATAATAATAATATTACTAATAGTAATTAGTTGTATAATAATTGATGGAGTCATATCATAGGGTTTATATATTGAAAGTTGATGACTGACATATGATAAGAGGGTAGTAAATAAATGAACAGTTGAGAATAAAATTGGAAAGTAATAGACTCCAGCTTTTTAATATTTATCTTCTACCCCATTCTAAAAATGTTCTGCTGCTCCAGCACAAGGATAGTATATAGCTGTGCAATGGTATAATATATCTATAGTATAGATAGTATATATTTCCATAAGCTATTCTTGGCTCCAGCATACCAATAGTTGTATCACAATTTGAGAAGGTTATATGCAATTAATGAAAACTCAAACTTGATTAAATTGATTTTGAACTCCTTTCCGATCTGAATCTCCCAATTTCGAAGTGACTTGTCAGGAATTAGGAACAGTCTCGAGAGACCCAGCTGACCCTTGACTGATGAGGGCGTGAGACCTGTCCCAAACCGTAGGCTCACAATAGCGGCAAAAGATAAAGCCCCTAAACTTTGCGGAAGGCCACAGATTGATGCCTATTCCCTGGCAATCTTATCCATTTTCACAGTTGCAAAACGTCACAGCTTACCCCTACCCACCATCACCACATCAACCTCCCCCTCCCATCATAATCAAAATCACTCCTTCAGCTGGTAGTTTGGCTCTTCCTATGGTGGCGTTTCCTACGTACCAAATTTAATCGTGGCGTTTCCTATGAAGAACTGCCAGTTGTACTGAACCATAGCCACCTCTAATACAAGGCCGCGGCCTACGATATTGCAACGTCGCCTAAACAGTTATAACACTGAACAGGATGACCATAAATATGATAACCATAATAACAGTTCAGTCATATCCACCTCTAATACAAGGCCGCGGCCTACGATATTGCAACGTCGCAGTGAAGGCCTTGAATCTAATACATGATTGGTGAAAAAGATCAGAAGATATTTTTAAATTTTTTTTCACCAATCATGTATTAGATTCTAGGCCTACACTGCGACGGTGCAATATCGAAGGCCGCGGCCTTGTATTAGAGGTGGATATGACTGGACTGTTATTATGGTTATCATATTTATGGTTATCCTGTCCAGTATTATAACTGTTGAGGTGCATTTTCGTTCATGCGTAAATTCCCGCAGTCGACGACGGCAAGCATTGTTGACATTCATATTGTCTAAATTTCAAGTGTGCTGAAACAGCTGATCAAATAACTTTCCATAATTAATTTGTCTTTATGATTATAGAATTAAACATTTCTAATAATATCAACATATTGTCATTTAAAAGTATAAGCTCCACGTGCCCCATTAAAACATAATTGAACATAATCTTTTAGGTTATGTAGACAAATTGAAATCTACCCGATCTGAGATTCTCTCCCTGTCGTGGTCAACGACGGCATTTACGCACAAAGGAAGAAAACCCAGCTCTACTGTTAAGTGAGTTACACATACATCGATTTTTAAACGTTTGATTATTTGCCATCATTAAGGAATCTACCGGATCAATCGGAACTTGGCAAACACATGGACACAACATCTGTCTCCCAAGTTATGTATAATCATAGAGAAACAATAGCGTAAGTAGATATCCCATAGTATAGGGCGTTTATGTCGCAACTTCTACTGTTATCTCAAGCCGATTACTGTCGATTTTTACAGTTTTGACCGGGTAAGAGTGTTTGAACGGCACAATTAGAGAGACTACCAGCGTCATAAAGCTCCACGGGAAAGAACTACGTGGACTGTCAGCTTCAGATAACAGTAAAAGTTGCGACATAAACGCCCTATACCATGGGATATCTACTTATGCTATTGTTTCTCTATGATATAATCTAATGGAATTTGTGTTTGTTAAGCTAGTTACACACAGACTCATCGATTTTTGGACGTACGATTTTTTTAGTCCTTATAAATTCTATCAGATTGAATAGAGCTTGACAAACACCTAATGACATCATTATGTTTGACAAGTGATGTGCTATCTAATAGAATTTACAAGGACGGCAAAATATAGTACGTCAGAAAATCGATGTGTGTGGAACTAGACTTACAAAACCTACAGAAATTGATTTTTTAAATCAGGCTTGGACTAGTCTTCAGTAATGATCAACTTGCACGGTCCATGGACTTCCCAACTCCATTAGGCTGTATAATTATTGTGTAGAAAAATCAGTCATCATCAATATAGATTCTGTAAGTAGTATAAGAGTTCTTGGAGTGGTGATTGACTCTGATCTTTCATGGAAACCACATCTGGAATGCCTGAAAGCCAAACTAAATTCAGCAATTTTTATTCTCAGAAACCTGAAGGCTTCTCTGGATTCGATGGCTCTTGAAAGTGTGTATTTCGCCCTGTTTCACTCCCTCCTGAACTATGGAATTATTTTTTGGGGTAATTCTAGCAGTGTAGTGGAGGTGTTTAGACTTCGGAAGTGGGCATTGAGGGTGATGATAGGGGATTCAATCCGAACTAGTTGTAGGCCCTATTTCAAAAAACTTGGAATTCTCCCACTTCCTAGTCAATGTATTCTGGAAACAATCTGCTTTTTAAGAAAACACATGAATGAATTTAATACAGGAGAAACATTTCACCAATATTCGACCAGATACAGGAATAATTTGAGAGATGATGCACACCGTAGTACTATGTATGAGCGAGGGGTAAGTAGTTCAGGTATCCGGATGTACAACTTATTGCCATCTCACATAAAAGAAAAGTCTGGTAAAGCTTTCAGATTTTTATTGAAAAAAGAGCTTCTATCCATATGTGCCTACTCAGTGGAGGAATACAAAGATTTTTACAAACCTCAAGATGGAGGTTTGATAGAAAACATGTTACTGTTTAATTAATGACAAATTGACATATCCTTATACCCCTTTTACAGGTGGTCAGTGGATGAAATAATACTAATACTAATACTAATACTAATTACAAAATGGACAGGATTTTCTAGAAATACTCATGAACTCCAAAACCAGCTCTCTCACTCCCTCTCACCCATAGATGCAGAATAATAGAAAGAAAAGTGAAATCTGCAAGAACAACTGCAATATTAGAAGAATAATAGTAACATATACTACAAGACACAAGTGATCCTAAGTGAAACAAGTGATCTATAAGACACAAGACACTTTAAGACACACTTTATCCACACAGATTCAAGTTGAGTAGTATTTCTCAGTGAGAAACGCCACAAATGAATTTTGGTTCGTAGGTAACGCCACGCTTAATAGGTTCGTAGGAAACGCCACTGTACGAAGTGCCACCCCTCAGCCACCCTACAGCATCAACTGAGGGCAGACAGTCCTCACCACTCTTCAGCCTAACATTGACGTAATCCTATGTTGACCTAACTAATGAAGGCCAACCTATAATTACAGTTACAGCCCTTGGGGGCTGGCTACCTCCAAAGCCCTACTGAACGGCGTCCAATCACCCAGCCTCTAATAACGATCATTTATTATTTTCAACTCAACAAACCTTCCAGGGCCACTTGGACAACTACCCTCACCCTTGCTCGAAATATCCGTCTTTATCAGAATATTTTAAAACTAATTTGAACAACAAATTCGAGACCAACCCTCTTTTTCGACTTCCCCCAAGCTTTAGACACTCTAATTAGAACGGACTGTCCGAGATTAAAAGCCACAGCGCATAGTGCATGTAATTGGAGCCCGCTATTGGTTATTTCGCTCGGTGATTGGAAATAATAGCGAGTATGGTTATTGACCAGGGAACATAGACATTAATTAGAGGAATGCCACAGGGTACTGTGCGCGTCATTATTGTTGAAACGCAGCTCTTGTCTGGGAAGAACTAAACAAGTTTCATGTTTATGGAAAGGAGGACTTTTAAACTCACAAATCATCCGGCTGGAATGAATGCTGTCAGGAGAGTGAATGGTTTAAAAAGCTCAGGGAAACTAATAGTAATCCTATCCATTTTACTACTAACAGAGAAAAATTAGACGAAAACTTTCAGTTATTAAGGTGGATACAGATAACATGAGCAATTCACTTTCAATCAGCTGACTATATCTGTATTTTTACAGAAACGGTAAGATACAGATATAAAAAGCTTGGCATCACCTGGTTGAAAGTGAATTGCTCATGTTCGTGGCGCGTAAATCTGTACACGCACCTTTAGATTGTCTAATTAATTCAATGTTATTATGCTTGATTAAAGGAATAATATGGGGGCACCGAGCTTCGCTCGTTATTACTTCCCTTGCCCTATTACTAACTTATAGGTAAGGAAAGTATTGCTTTCCAAAAAAAATTAAGGTACCCTAATTTCATGTTTTCTATACGTTTCAAGGCCCCCTGTGTCCAAAAACATGATTTTTTTTATTTATTGATAGACAGAACACAATAATTCTCTAAAATGATCGTGTTTATATTTCACAGCTATTTTAGCTATTTTCACAGCAACATATTTTGATTTTTCACATACTCACTCGCTCACTCACTTTTTTACTATCCACAGCTGTTTCAGCCAAGGATGAATTATCCTTTAAATGTTGTTCAGCGAGTTTTCCCAAGGAAGAGACCTAGTGCAATCGAAATTTTATATCATAAACCTACTATGTTTCAAATTTCGTGAAAATCGTGAGAGCCGTTTTCGAGATCCGTTGAACATAAATATCCAGATATAAATATATAAAAATACAGAAATAGCTCGCTTATAGTGCCCCGATATTCATTCTAAACTAGAGTACATCATAATTTCCAAAGTAATACATTATTTGACAATTTTAAGTGATTAGTGAGTGTTATTTTGTGATTCAATTTGGTTTGTAAATAATCCAAATTAGAACTTTTTTTTGAAATGTTTGGACTGAAAATTGAACCTGAATTTAAGTGTATGGAACATAACGTACTTCCTGGACTATTTATAGTGTATAAAAAAAAATTCGGGGAAGAAACAGTTTTGGGCTCTGCCTGGTAAGTCCTTCCCCAATCATTTTGAAGGATTGCGTTCTGTTTATCAATAGTTTATAAATGAATAACGAGCGAAGCTCGCTTCCCCGATATTTTGATTTAACTGACAATAAATTATTATTCACACCATGTGTATTAAGCTGCATTTACACCAAACTTAATAACGAAATGTCATTAACTTAATCCTTATAGATTCTATTAGATTGAACATAACTTATCATACATATGATGAACATATTGCATGTTTGTTAAGTTCCGTTTAATCTAATACAATCTAATAGGATTATGTTATTAACATTTTTTTTAATAACTTTGGTGTGAACGCAGCTTTTGATTCTGGAACCAAGTGGACTGAGTGAACACTTTTTAGATTGAGATTATATTCTAATAAGATCAAGTATTTGGATAAACATCTAAAAATTTTCAAATTGAAACCAGAAAATACATTTTTTAGCTTGTTCCAGCTTGATATACCTTGTTCAGATTTTGTCTATATATTGTTTCTTTTCCCTTTTTCGTTTGGAACCATCAATTTGGAGCTAGGTACTTTGTGACCAATACCTTTTGGGACCAATACTTTTTGAGACTAAAGGGTTCCGACATAAGAGAAGGCGTTAAACACAACATAGAATTATCGAGTCAGTTACATGCCTATTTAACCATATATATATGAATATATTTTTTCAATATTTCTCATGTACCAATCCATTTAGGTATCCAGATTTTTAATTTCAATTATCATTTCTGCTACTTGATCAGGAAAATATGAATTTCTAGTTTTCATTAGATCAAGAAACAAATATCTAATAACATGGTGGAAAAGAGGCCTCCCGAAGATATCTGTAATAAAAATAAATTGTTTATCTACTCAGTACACAGAACTATTTCTAAAAATGAATCTCTGAATGATTTCCATTCAGTGACAGAAGCGTGTGAGCGAGTCGAAATGGCCGACTATTCTTTGCTAATCACCTCACAGGTAGAGACCCCAGACTTGGTCCCAAAATTCCTCTTTTTCCCAGTTGGTCCCTAAATTGCTGGTCCTAAAGTTCCAGTAACTCATCAATACTACTTTAATCTTTCTGTGTAGTTGAGAAGTTGATATTGTTGTAATTATTCATATCGAATGAAAAAGACTGAGAAATTGTCAAAAAACCACAGATTTAGTGATAAATTCACTACTTTTTCATTCACTACTATATACAGCTATCAAACTCCGGTAAAGAAACAATTCTGGGTTGATTCTCTCAATCATTGATTTGATTCTGTGCCTGGGTAGATGGAATTTCAAATACAGTCTTTGAAACCTAACGTTTCTCTTGTGTGCCCTCTCAACAAGAACTATTCCTCCATGTTACATCCAGCTGAGTTTTCTTTCTTTAACATCGATTATTCTAGAATGATGATAACCCTATATGAAAGAACAAGCGGAATACGCTCACGATATCCTGTTTCACACGGTGATTTTTCTATCAAGCTATTGAGAGATTCACTTAAAACTATCAGTATCAGCTTAATGGAAAGTATTGAGGTTATTTGTATGTAATGCTGTCAGTTGATAGTGGATGCTACTATAGCATGTGTAGACGTAATTCATTGAAAACATATTTCGCCGAATATGGTAGCCGACTATTGTAAATAAATTCGTGAAGTTGCCTTTAAGTAGTGGCCCACCTCATGTATGTCTTCTGCTATTTGGTTGAGCTTGAAATATTTTAATTTAATTACGGTCGTAATAAAGAATTAGCCGAAACTCACCGATTTAAAGGCACCGATCACGCATAGGTAGCTTACTGCGCATGCCCTCTGCTGATGTTTTATAAGCATGCACGATTTTATAGTCTCTCAGTGTACAGTCGGCTGTCCAAACCAATAAGTCGATTGAATTGTGCTCGAGAACAAGGGAAAAATGTCTTGTTCTTGTTTCAAATTGTGTGCGTTACTCATGTACTTACAAATTCATTTGAAACTCTCTCCACGTTTATTCAAGATATTGATATGTAGGATCATTAACATAGTTAATAATTTATTAACTCATAATTTCTCATAATTTGTTGTTCTAACCAGTAGGTATCAAAAGAATGCAGTGAATCGTAGCCGATGTCTCTACATAAGGATTTATTAAATCCTTAACAAATGAAGACTTGTGAATATTTCTATCACAATGAAATGAGAATAAGAATGGAATAAATAAAAATTGATCCAGTATACTTTATTTTTTGATGACACGACCAGTTTCAAGTAGCCCTGCAGTTATAAATAGGAGAATAATGGATTTTTTTATTTATTCATTTATTCGTGGACAGAATCACAAATCATGAGATATGACTTTTTGTGTAGTTGAGAAGTTGATATTGTGGTAATTATTCATATTGAATGAAAAAGACTAAGAAATTGTCAAAAAACCACTGATTTATTGATAATTAGAAAGACCGGTTTCGGTTATTACACCATTGTCAATCTCTGATAAACTAAAACTGAATACAAGAGCAGCAGAATTTATACTAGTAGGCGAGTACTGCTATTGGTCGAGGGCATGAACGCCTGCCATTGGCCTAGCTAGACAGTCTCCTCCCCCTCAACGGTTGAGACTGTCTAGCTAGGCCAATGGCAGGCGTTCATGCCCTCGACCAATAGCAGTACTCGCCTACTAGTATAAATTCTGCTGCTCTTGTATTTAGTTTTAGTTTATCAGAGATTGACAATGGTGTAATAACCGAAACCGGTCTTTCTAATTATCAATAAATCAGTGGTTTTTTGACAATTTTTCAGTCTTTTTCATTCAATATAAATATTATTAGGAAGGAACAACAGGCTTGGCCCAAATCTATTCCATTCCCAAATTTTGATAAATTAAATAAAATGTCCAAAAAATAGGTTATTCAGAACATCTTTAGGCTAGTTCAATGAAAACTTCATTCTATTGAATTTTCATATAAAATATGTGGGTTTAAACAAATGTTGAAAGGATAAACAGTCCAGATACTGAATAAAAAGACTCGATTTTGTTACAAGGACAAGATACAGGTTCCGGTTGTCACACCATAATTTATTCATTTATTTATCACATTGTGTACAAATACTTAACATGAGGAAAGGCACAACAGGCTCATGCCCAAAACTGTCCCATTTCCAATTTATACTATACTGTCCAAATCAAAATGTTGGTTAAGTCACTTTCACTTTTAAAAATACAATTTACGCTCTTCAATACTCGGAAAACAAGCATATTTTGAATCAAATAAATTACTATTAGAGTCTAAAATCAAAAAAATTCCTGGTAAACTGAAACCACAAGTAGAGATCAGTAGTATACATACTTACGGTCGAGAACTACTATTGGTGGAAGCCTTGACCTGTGAAATATTGAAAGTTTGCGATTGGCCAAGACAAGTCCTTTCCCAATTAGACAAAACAAAATGGCGACTCAAACAGCAAAGACAGTAATGGAACATTATTAAATAGTAACATGTTACGAAATAAATATGGAAAATCAATAGAGAAATGTTACACAACATGAAAAACTGAAAGAATGAGAAATACACTCACGAAGTACCACGGTAGTTTCTTATTCTTCTAAATACAGTGACAAGTACAAACAAATTCATGATGAAACAAGATAAGTAAGTGTTGTATTGGCTGAAATGAATCTGATTTTAAATCTCATCTGTGGATGATCCTGTGTTACTTTAGACATTTCTAAAACCTCTAGAATATTCAGAAGTCTATTAAACTGCTATTAAAATGCAGAAACTCAACATTCTCCTCGGCCTTGAACTTGTGATCGTTTGTTATCAAATGTTCAGAAAATTTGAAATCCCCATTACTTTATCCCAATTCATTTCATGCTCTCCGACCCTAATAAATTGTCAAACTTCAGACAATTTTATTCAGTATGAATAACTCTCACAATATCATCTCCAACATTACTCAGAAAGTGGAAAACAGTCAAGATAGCAAACTGTATAAGAAAACATATTGTGAAAATTTAATACGTTCATGACCTGAATATTAAGACTATTCAGGACAAAATAGGAAGTGGAAAAAGGTGTTTTTGTCATAGTCATTCAATTTCAGCTGTTTTACATCCATGAAATCAAGCTGGTAAACAGCTGATTGTAGAACAGATAAACATATGATTCTCATTACAGCATACTATACTTTAATAAAATCATATGTTTTCTTCATAGTCGAGTATGTTTCCTAATTCCAAATTTGTAACAGCAAAACTGGTGAAAAAGCCGCCTTTTAGAGCTCCAGGTAGAAGTTTTGTCAACTAAAATTAAGAAATTCCTGATTCCAAACTTGTAAACTAGGTTATGTCTATAGAATGCATGTAGTAATGTCAGCACAAGCAGGTAATGTTTTCTGTTTCTCAATTAGTCTTTTCTAGATTATTATGACAAAAAATAGTGTAAGTTACTTGGACGTGAATGACTTTTGCAGTGCTCGAATGAAATATTCTACGCCTGAACAGAAACATCATTCTCGCCTGCAAAACGGCCCTTCCCGTCCTTGTGACTTGAGATACTATTCCCTGTTTCTGTTTAATCTTTTCCAAAAAATAGTAATTGTTTAGTTCATCCAATAAATAAAGAGGAAAAGAATAGAGAAAAACTCGACAGTTTGAAATCGAAAATCACATCTAAATCGGTAGGAGCTTACAATACACAGTCACCCAAATTAGGCTTATCACAAATAGTTTCTCAACCTAACCGATACCCAGATACATAGTGTCACGTTATTCTTCATATTTAAATAACGATTAGCCTCCTGCTTGGCATCAGTCGGTAAAGCATGAGATTTGGTATAATTAGGTCGTGGTTTTCTAATAGTATTCAGTCTTAAAAAATCTTGATAGGCCTAGATATGGGCTTCTCCTATAACTCTTGTAATTCAATAAATAATAAATATATATATAAATGATACTTATACTATAGTGTTGAGGAATAAAAAATAAATTGCACACCATGAAAGTTTCATACATATATTACACAAATAATGCAAAGATCAATCGAGGCAAAAAATATATATAGAGCGATAAAAAATATAATATGAAAATAGAACAATAATTGAAATCAATAAAAATATCACAGGCTAACTTTATATTCTAGATTTATGGCACGAATCATTACCATGTGCCTTTATCTAAAAATCATATGCATTCTTTTGCATGTAGCTGCGATATGCACTTGCTAATACTTGTCGACTTGGACAATTCAATTAGAAATATGTGCTTTAATATCAGCTTGATAAATTAGCCACTAATAATCCAAATATATATATATATTAAAATCTCTAGTACTTAGTAGATTATTTGTATCGAATATATATTTTTATCTCAGGGTGCAAGATTCGGCACCTGACGGAATAGGTAGAGCCATTCATCTAGTGAATTAGAACTATAATAAATTATCGCAAATTGTATTGCAAAAATTAAATATTATATGCATATGTTTTAATAGCCTAGATTTCGTACTTCTTTGATTTAATAGAAATTTCTAAAATATTGATCTATATTTTTCTTTCAAATAAATACCTTTAATACTAATTTTACTTGCGCAAGTATTACTCTTATTAATTTCTTAATTTATAATAAAACCCTTTCGGCGAGCTAGCTTTGATCATCAGATTAATTCGAAGCACTAGGGCGCCCATCACTAATTCAATTTAATCACTCACGTGTCGAAAATCTTCTTGTAAGCCGCCGATGTCGATCCAACTCCATGTGGTCCGGGAATATGGTAGCCGGAATCGTCTCTTCCAAGGGGTTATAAATTTAATTAAAAAATGAAAATGACTTCTGCTTCACAATAGCATCACGAAGTCTTTTAAGAAATTTAATAATTTACTTTAACTTTAACTTTTACAAAATCATTAGTAAGGTACTTCGCTCTAAAATATTTGGGGTCCTCTTATGGTGGCATTTGGCTGGCGAGTGCTGGTTCTTCCTTTTCAAGTTTTACAGATCCTCTTTCCGACTTTCAAATTAGCATAAAATTTAAATATCTTAGTCCTCCGCCATTAGGTTCAAATAGATCTTACAAAAAAATGCCAAAATATTGCTTAGATTGTATGATTAATAATTTCTTTGCATTCGAGCCATATCGATAACATAGACTATACAAAGTTTTAACACAAAATCTAGTACATTTATATAAATATATAGAAATATTTTTGAATTGGCCTACAGTTGCCGCCTATTAACTGCCGTTTTACTATTGGTGCATGCAAATTTTATTCGGTATTCATGCGCCTGGTAACTCTTATTTCCTGAATACATTAAATTATTTTTATTTGGTTTTTTATTTATGCTCTTTACATGCTAGTTAATATTCTATACATTAGGCTAATATTAATTCCATGCTACCTAATAATTAGCCACGTGGACGGGTGTTTTTTCATATTGCACACCATCTGATTGCAATAAAGCTCTGCCAAGGGGTTTTGGTCAGATTCTACGTTCCTCGGTTTGACCGATCTCTAGGTCACCGATCCGTGAATACATGTACATAACCTCAATCTTCAAATATTTTATATAATAATCTATTTTTGAGCAATAAACTCCCTTCAAATCCTTTTTAGGTTCTTGTACCATTTAGCCAGAACAAGCTGATGCTATCTAATCTTGGTTATTATCTATTTGGCGATATTAGCCAGTTACTTTATTTCAGACCTATTACTGTTTCTGTTAGGGCTTTTTATCTACCCAGATTTAATATGTTACAATAGATACTGTAACCTGATACCTCACTAACTCTTCTTATATTGAGTGTTCAACCGGGTGAAAAGGAATTCGAACTTCTTCACTTTGGTAGTTGTGACATTATTTCCAGTAGCATGTCAGGCATGGATTGTAGGATTAAGATAATATGATTTGAAAAATTATTCACAATGGTATCAAACTGAAATAGTATCATACTGAGCTTCCTGGGAGAGGTCAAGATTTATTTTCCCATTTAAACAATGTGGGAAGTAGCTGTGTAGATCCTTATTCTCCCGTTAATAAGCTTAAGATAGCAGTAATTCTGAGACTTTACGTCAGAATGCATGGAAGAGGATCAAGTGAACTGATAGCTTACGATTTAAACAGTTACCGTGTTTTTACTGTCAACAATTAATAACACGGGAAGAGGGTAGTATTTTGATTTTTTCTGTTCAAGTTTAATTCAAGATGAAAAGGTTAATCGCCCGTCATTATTTATGGTTGTCACTTGCGGTCGGCTGTAGGAAATTTACAAATTATTTAATATGTATGGGAAGATAGATGGCCATCTTAGTAGGGTTTGAAGTTGTTTAAGCCGGTCAATGATACCTACGCATATAGTGAGTATATACTATACCTACTACACCACGTTATGATGTTATGATAACACGTTATGATGCCAGTGGAGGAACATGGAAGAACTGCGTTGCCGATTCTCTGCCTTGCTTCTATCTCAGGATAGCTGATACCAGTATAACTAATGTGATATCAACTACTGTTCATTTCTGTCTAGAATAATCGATTCTATTTTATTCGCTAAGAGGATAAATTTTTCAATAATTATAAAATAATGAATAATTATCATAAATGAGATTGAATATTCTGTGAATTATTTCTATTTCTACATTATTAAAAATTGTTACATTGCTATCCTTGTCCATTATTAAAAAAAACGGATAGCACTATCCTTTTCTAGCTCCACAAGGTTGCCAGCTCGTTTTTCAACAATGTAGTTGTAGAAATATAATAAATTAACAAACTATTCATACTCAATTATGAAAATTTATGATTTGATTATTGAAATTTTTTTTTGATGAATTGAATATAATTTATCCTATTATATTAAGCGAGCATTTCCTGTATATATTCTTATATCCTGTTATTTTTATATCTGGGGCCTGTTTCATAAAAATTTAGAAGTCCTGTAATACAGAAACAGCTGATTTTATCGGCTATATTGAGCATGTAATTGGAATGGTGATTCTCCTGTATTACAGGACTTGTAACTTTTATGAAACAGGCCTCAGGATTTATAATATGATTATTTATGTTCAACGGATCTCGAAAACGGCTCTAACGATTTTCACGAAATTTGGAACATAGTAGGTTTATGATATAAAAATTTGATTCTACTAAGTCTCATCCCTTGGAAAACTCGCTGAAGTACATGAAAAGGATAATATATCTTTGGAAAAACAGATGATAATTTCGTCGTCTGTCGAAAACAGAAGATGCGTGTGCCTGTGTGGGAGATCAGCTGTGTAATCAATTAGCTTACCGTATCTCGCCAGAAATCTAGAAATGTTAATTGACTCGATCAAAATAATTTGATTTGTTGACATGAGATGGTATACCATAATATTCAAAGTTAATCATTATTTTACAGTTCAAAGTGATTAGTGAGTGTTATTTTGTTATCCAATTTGGTTTGTGAACAATCTAAATTAGAACTTTTATGTTTTTAAATATTTGGACTGAAAATTTTACCTGAATTCAAGTGTACGGAACATAACCTACTTTTTGGAATATTTATAGTGTATGAATCAAAATTCGGGAGAGAAACAAGTTTGGGCTGTGCCTGTTAGTACTTCCCAAATCATTTCAAAGAATTGAGTTCTGTTTTATCAATAAATAAATAATGAGCGAAGCTCGGTGCCCCGATATTTTTTTAAACAAGAATGAACATTTAATAAAAATTAATATTTATTGAGAATGAATATCACACCTGATTCACTGGTTACAGCTATCCTCTATAGAAGGCAGTGGCAAGGCAGAGAATCGGCTACACTGTTTTCCCATCTTCCTCCACTGTCATTATAACATGTAGGCCTACCTTACTATACTCCACTCTAGCCTACCTCACCACAACTCCAAGGCAGGCCTTTCTCACCCGGAAACTCACTCTGCTTCCTATGCAAATAGTTGTCTGAGGATTTTGATAACAGAACTGCAAGAAGTGTCACTGAGATATACATTCGGGCACGATTCTGGGCTGAACATGGGATTCATTATTACTATCGTATGCGTCTGATCATAATGTATAAGTTTCTCATACCGAACAGTGTCTTGTTGCTGCATGTTGTATCCCACGATGTTTCAAAATTCAGAATATATAGAATCTATTAATAAATTTGTGTTGGAAACGATAGTTCGTTCTATGTTTAAAGTGATTACTGAATTTTCTAATTAATTACTATTTAATTCTAACTAATTTTCTATTTAATTATCATTCGGTATACTCTATGAATGATTTGCATGGCCTCAATCTTGAGCAGTTCAAAAACTTCTGGTCAGTTACTAGTATTTTACTAGTAGTTCTGTGAACAGTAGACCTCGCGGAGTTATAACGACGTCCCAAACCATTAGCACATCCACACTGATACACTAACTATTTATTCGATCAGATCATGCTTACACAAGATTTAATTATCATATAACCCTTTCCGGAATTTAGCGCGAGAAAACCAGAAGACATCTAGGCACCCAGACGAGCTGTTATATAAGATCTTTGCATCCTATTTAATAGTGCATAAAAATTGCATTCAATGAGGCATGCAATGAGGCATGCAATGAGGCATGCAATGAGGCATGCAATTTATAGTCTACACAGCTGCTAATTGTTTACCAAGTTACATTGAGATATTGAATTGCATGTGTCATGGCATGCAATTTATAGTCAACTCGACAGCTGATTTATGATGAATAATTATTCTATAGTCTGATTTTCACTCTAATATTGACGTATGAAGGAGGCTCCTTTTTCCTTTTATATTATCCTTGAAATGCAAAATTTCCAAAAACCTTGTATTTACGTCGACGCGCAATTTGAAAAGGAACATACCTGTCAAATTTCATGAAAATCTATTACCGCGTTTCGCCGTAAATGCGAAACATATAAACATATAAACATTCAAACATTTGAACATTAAGAGAAATGCCAAACCGTCGACTTGAATAATTTTACTCTCTATGAAGACTTTTTTATGATATTTTACTTTGGGAGTGGAAAGTGATCTCCCAGCCATGTGTATAAGATTGTATTTTCTACGCCCTATGAGGACGGTTTCATGATATTTTACTTAAGAAATAGAAAGTGATCTCAGAATATGCCATATGTATCAGAATATTCTTCCTTTACTTCCTCATTCGTCATAGGGAATTGCACCAAGAAGCACCGCTCCTGCAGTATATGACACGACAAAATGTTGTAATCAAATATTATTTATACACTACACCTACACAAAGACAAAAAACAAAATAACACAACATAATATACACAATTCAACATAGGATATATGATGCGAAAATCTTCTTTCAAGGGAGTCTGCTAATTTTTATAGAAATAATCTGATAAGAAATTCCTCAAGTGTTCCATTGGACTCCTTCAAGCCCTCTATTTGTCTAATGTGTGATTGAATGAAAAAGACTAAGAAATTGTCAAAAAACCACTGATTCATTGATAATTAGAAAAACCGGTTTCGGTTATTACACCATTGTCAATCTCTGATAAACTCAGAGATCGACAATGGTGTTTATCAGAGATTGACAATGGTGTAATAACCGAAACCGGTTTTTCTAATTATCAATAAATCAGTGGTTTTTTGAGAATTTCTTAGTCTTTTTCATTCAATATAAATAATTACCACAATATCAACTTCTCAACTACACAAAAAGTAATGTGTGATTGGTGTTTGTCCAACAATTTTACAATAATCGAATCAATATTCTGATCGTAAAGAGATGAGAGTGTCAACAAGGAAAAAATTTCAAAACATTTAGAACATTATTAACAATTCTCTGTATTCAATCTTTCGTATTCAAATTCAGTGATAATCATTATCACTGATTTCATCAAATTAATCTAAATGAAGATCCTTAATACTTTATTTATTCTTTTTTACAATGAAGCACAGATCGGGGGGGAAAACTAAGAATACCTTGCACTATTCTTCTACCAAATTGAGGTAACATTAAAAGTCCGAAATGAGGTAATGTCTTCTAGATTTCCACAAAATTCTCAGTCCAAAAATATCCATACAAACCATTCTAATCTTTTGAATTTAGATGTTCCAAATATCAGATTAATAATAATTTATAACGCTCAGTTATCTTCAAAATAGAGAATATTCACTTACTAGAGAAATTTCTAAACACGAGCCGAAGAACAAACTTACTACAAGATTATAGATTGAAGATTGAAAGATATGTGTCAAAATCAAGACTCACAGAAACGTAAAACGCGAATTAATCCACCGCATATTTCTCGGCTCATACCACCGCATATTGCACCTCATTATGCAAGGCAAAATAACAGGTAGGAGGTCAGTGGGTCGAAGAAGGATATCTTGGTTGCGCAATTTAAGGGATTGGTTCAAGTGCACCTCAAATGAACTTTTCAAGTCAGCTGTAAGCAGGGTGAAAATTGCCATCATGATAGCCAACCTCCGCCATGGAGACAGCACATGAAGAAGAAGATATTTCTCAGTATATCTACTAGAGCTTCCTCCCAATTATGCAATATTATTCGAAGAAAACTCATTTCGGGAGTAAACTATGCGATATCTTATTCAAGTATTACGATTTTATATTAGTTTAATCCTGGAGATGAATTTCCATTGAACGAACTACAATCTTGAAATCTTCCTGATCACAGAGGAAAGCTTGTTTGCAATAGCTCTACTTTATTAAACTTCTCCAATCATGAGAGTGACTTGAACTCCCCGTACTGAAGTAACAGACATTGATCGTACATCGCATTCCACGTGCATAGAACATGTGTAGACATGCAGACATGCCCATTTGACAGACATGTAAGTGCCTCAAACAGCGAACTAGCTTCCCTCTTTTTTCTACAGGGAGGGAGGCAGAGTTCTTCCCTCGTTTCGTTACGTTATTTATTGAGTCCAAGTTGAATTGGAAAACGAAGATTGGAAAATCCTGTTCGTGTTCAAATCCTGAAATTACAGACTCGAGTTTCCCCCAATAGTTCTCTCCATACTCTCTTCATACACTCTCCATACTCTCTCCATACTCTCTCCATACTCTCTCCATACATTCTCCCTCTTCATACCTCATTCGTACCTTGCCATTCATCGAAATCTGTTATTGGACTTTTTGTATGAAACATACTGTAATCATTCCTACCAACAGTATTATTGTAGCCTCCAGGTACATAAATGCAACATTGCAACATAACGCACTAGTGAGCAATACTAATCATAACGATACTTTATTACAAAATGCAATCAATTCCTATCATCTTCTATGCACAATGATGAATGCAATAATGTCCAAATACAATCGGAAATCAATGATAACCTCTGTTTCATCATAGCGAAACGATGATTATATACTAAAATATATATATAGGAAAATATTTTATTTGTAGATTATTTTTTCGTTCATCTCTGGTTCGATCGATTTATTTGAATAGAGTAGAGCAGTTCATATTGGAAGTTTATTCCAACTGTAGGCTAATACGAGTAAATTCATGATTAGACCAACGGATTGATTTGAAGTCTAGGTTATATGTTGCCTTTATTGGACTTTTCATATTGTTTTTGTTTGTTGAATAAAAAATTAATATGGCTTTCTCATAGTATATGAGGAGGTGTAACGCTGGTATGTGAAGAGCGAATATTAGATTCTACTATAGTTTTATAGTTCCATGATGCAAATTGAAAGTGAAAATATTATTTATCCTGTCAAATCCACATGACAAAAATAGAAAAAATCTATTGAAAAAAATGCATAGTTGCCTGTAAAGTTGGTATACAGGCGAAAGTTTTACGTGACAACGACTTTGAGTGGTAAAATAATTTTAAAGTGAATATTCATTCCTATAGTTGGAAGAAGGATGAAATAATAGTAACAATTTAAAACATTTATTTATACAAAGAATTATATTTAAAACATTAATTTATACAAAGAATCTCGCACTGAATTTCATATTAACAAAATTTTATTTTTACCTTCACACATCCTCAACAAAATCACTCTGTCTCTCTCGCTCTTAGGCGGGCTAACTGTGCTCGATTCAATTTTTTACATAGCAAGTCGCGCTCATTTTTTCAAGTTAAATTATTATTGGCTGAGAAACGATTTATACTACTTTTGTGATTGAAAACTACCACAACATTGTGATCACTACAACATAACCTATTCACTTATACCTATTATACTTACACTTATACCTATTCACTTATACTTATTCACATAACCTAAGTAGTGGCGCAGTCGCAGGAGATTGCTCCGTTTCACTCTCTCTCCAGGTGAATGTCTTCGGGCTGCTGTTGCGTTGCTCGCCACTGCTCCTATTCGTGCTCTTTCCAGACGACCGTGAACCGAAACGAACGCTCTCACTCGCTCTCATTGTAAGCGCATAACGTGGGAACGTAACGCAGTTTCTTGAAGTGTCACCCGGCAAACCAATTTATAAGACCTTGTCACGTCAAAATACAATAATTATGTATTTATTTGTTGATATAATTACAAATCATATGAATATGATCGGGATAGAACAACAGGCATAGCCCAAAACTATTCTGTTCCCAAATTTTGATAAATGATAAAATGTCCAAAAAATAGGTTATGTTCTTACTGAGGAAAGTAAGTTCTAAGTTCTGTCCAAAAATATTATATGAGCTAGAAATTTTGGATTTAGAATGATTAAAATACCAAATTATAGTCAAATATTGCACTTAATATCACCGCACTTGGAATAAATTAAGTTATTTCAGAAAATTTTGAAGCCAAAAATATACACACAATATTCCACTAGGCAAAGCTGTTATAATCATTGATAATTTTGTCAAAATCACGTTGGAAATATCCATTACAGTTGAAAATTCTCAGTTAAGAGAAGTACTAGTTTGTAAATCATAACCTCCCATTGGAATATTTAATTAAAATTAATTGAGCAATAAGAATGGAAATAGGCCTATAACCATCCTCGGTCGATTCAGGATCTTTATTATGCGGAATTTGATGTTAATTAATCAGTACGATAGTTCAGGAGTGATGATACGTCAATCAAGAATCTGTCAATCTAAAGTAGAGAAGCTGTTGATCAGGAATGTATTATCATAGAGAAACACTAGCGTAAGTAGATATCCCATGGAATAGGGCGTTTATGTCGCAACTTTTACTGTTATCTCAAGCTGATTACTGTCGATTATTATCGATTTTTACTGTTTTGTTGGGGTAAGAGTGTATGAACGGCACAGTATGAGAGGCTACGAGCGTCACACAGCTTCACAAAAAAAACTACGTGGACTATCGGCTTGAAATAACAGTAGAGGTTGCGACATAAATGTCCTATACCATGGGATATCTACTTACGCTATTGTTTCTCTATGGTATTATGTATCTGATTAGGATAGCAACTCCTATTTGTACTTGCTCAAGAACAAATAATAATAAAACTATTTGATTTGTTTATGAAGCGGAAACATGTATTCTTATCCCGTGCATTTCAACTTCAATACATTTTAACATGTTCAACTCTTCATTTCATAGTAAAGGTATTGTAGATACAACATTAGCCTACATCACGAGACAACATTATCACTTGACTACTTTTACCAACTCTTCAACATTACTAACTCAAGTAACAACTCAAAACAAACGTTTCGACAAATATTTCTCAGCCAGTGGGCGTCACCCATCAATTCCGAATAATTAAATAAATGAAACAGGTAGGAATCAGCTTGCATGCTCACAAATCGTATTATCTATTGCGTGTGGGACATTATAGAGTCGAGGAACGGAATGAAATAAACTCGACTCTAGTTTATCCACTCATCTTTTCAGCTTTTTCTGGAGGCTACGGCTATGCTACCCACACTGAACACACTTTTCCTTTTTAATTTTACATACTGGGAGACAACTACAAAGTTCCAGACTTGACTGCCTCATGCTGCATTCAACTGTCTCCAACTGCATTTTATTACTCTCATCGAAATACTACCTTGTAGCCCGATGTGTGCAAACTTCGTTCCGACAGAATTTTCAAGCTAAATTCTGGAATGTTCAAATAATTTTCTCTGGCAGTTTGGCTGTAGGTAAAAGACTTTTGGGATACTATGTGGAAAAACTGAGTTTTAGAAATTGCAAGTCTAAAAAAAAAAATAATAATTATTATACAATAGAGGATCAGAAAATTCTCCATGCTATTTTTTGAAATATAAGTTTGAATAATACTCATATATAATTTGAATAATAATCATGAATAATTTCATAAATATATATTCAAAAATATGACATTGTATATCTTTTGTTCTGTGTTCCGTGGGACAGTACATACATCTGTTTAATATTAAGTAAAATAATTGATTTCAATTATTGTTCACAAGTTGATCTCTATACGTATAATTGACTTATACATATATGATGAGAGGTGTTCTTAATGATGTTCAAATTCAAATTCAGAATAGTACCGGTACTGATGAAAGACAGACAGGATGAATTTATTGTTCCATCTTGTTTCCTTGTTTGAAGGTAATCATCAAATTAATATTCTCACGAGACATTATTTTTATTTACAATCTCAAGCTTGTAACATGCAATACAGGCATACTGCAAGCTGGGACTGAATCTTCAGATAGATTTACTCACCTTACTCGATGGGGCTACTGAAATTGTTGGGATAAAATAGAAAATCCACTAAAGCAATAGACGGTACTCGACAACTTCTATTCCATTCCAAAAGATTAGATTTTTATTCATCCATGAAGATAAAATAAAATGATGATTCATCCCTAAATCATTGTGAGTAACTATAATTATTGGCATAGAGTCGAGGAACTCTCGACTTTTAAAAAAAAAAAAAAATACCTGTTCAAAATTTTATACTGATCATGTACTAGACAATTATTTTGACCGATTCAGTGTGCAGTTTTCACATTCAGGATTTCAATATTAAATTTTGAATAAATTTTTCAACAGAAAATTGTCAATCCTCGATTTCTTGGCAAAGGTATTTCTAGATTATGTTTTGCATTAGATCTCTTAAGAATTTTTAATTCACTTGTGTCTCTATTCTAGATCATCCTCCGCATGAACACTCTAGAGTATTGTTTTGAACTCACTCTTATAAAACTTCTTGCAGCCAAATTCCAAAAAATCTGGTGTGGTACACTCACACAACTTTCCTTGCTCATTGATCTATAAGCCTCATTAACGAGGATAATTTAGGGAATAACATTATGCCGATTGGCGGCTGAATAATTAAAACTACGATTATACTATTGTGATTGTGTTCAGAGTACATTTTCCTTTGTTTGAATTATGAGGATTTTTTAAAAGTTGTCAAAACAGCTGTTCTACAGATAAAATATCGACATGTTGTGTTCTTTTGAATAAACTGCTCTACCTACCTACCTCACGCACGAGAAGGAGGTTACAAAGTAAATTTCTCAAGGATGGGGTGGACCCCCTGTTAATTTCTCAGGGAGGAGACTCATGCCAGTTGATAAAGCTGATATATAACTATACAGAGTATGAATTAGGAAAAAATCGGTCAAGTAATTTTTGAGAAAATCGTGATAGAAATTTAACAACATTCATTCTTTTCAGGAATATTACGGAGCTCCTGCAATTTTCCCAGAAATGAGACTCATGTCAGTTGATAGGGCTCATAGATTAGCTATCTAGGGTATAAATTTGAAGAAAATCGTTAGAGCTGTTTTCGAGAAAACCGTGAAAAACATGGTTTTTTAGTCATTATCCGCCATTTTTTCCGCCATTTTGAATTGAATTTCTTAATGTCGGATCCTCATGGTATAAGGACCTTAACTTTAAAATTTTAAGTCAATCGGTTAATTAGGAATGGAGTTATCGTGTTCACAGACACACACACACACACCACCACACACACACACACCACACACACACACACAACACACACACACACACACACACACACACACACACACACACACACACCACACACACACAACACACCACACACACACACACACACACACACACACACACACCACCACACACACACACACACACACACACACACACCACACCACACACACACACACACACACACACACACACACACACACACACACACACACAACACACACACACACACACCACACACACACACACACACAACACACACACACACACACACACACACACATACTGGAACAAGGTAGCATACGGGGAGGTGAGAAATGAACATACATTGCGGGGAGGCTGATTTACACACATTTACACACATGTTGGAGACTTAATTTTTGTTTTAGAAAGTATATTAATAAGTGTTCAATACAGTTGCAACTTTTTTTTTCTGTTAACTTGAAAAAAAAATTACGCATTAAACCTACAAAAAGGGGAGAAATGTGTGTACACTTTCACTGAACAAACCGAGGAGAAATGTGTGTACACTTCCACTGCACAAAGCGGGGAGAAATGGTGTGTAAACTTCAAACCCACATTCCGGGGAGGAATTGTGTGTTTAGTTTAACTTACAAAGCGGGGACAAAACCGGTTTTTAACACAAGTTCTGGCTGCAACACTTATTTCGATATTTACTATTCTATTTGATCATAGAATACAATATCGTATGGGTCTTTGAAAGCCAACATGCACGTTGATTTTTGTACGATTGTTTTTTGCCATCCTTATGAATTCGAATAAGTGCAACTTGTCAAACATCATCTGTTTGATCTAATAGAATTTTATAAGGACGGTAAAAAATCGATGTGTATGTAACTGGCTTTTACTAAACAGGCTTCACGAATTACAATACGATAATAGGATAGTTGATACAATACATGGTTTTAATTCAGATTCATTCATTGATAGAAATAAAAGGAGATTCCGGTGTCGATAGCATCGAAGTCGCCAGGCTGGTCTGGATCATTTATGAATTTCTCAGTATGCAGTATCCACTCAGCAGCTCTTATACAAACACAAACATTAGTTTCGTTTTACTTGGAATAGTAAGACATTATTTCATTATGTCCATTATTACAATAGATCAATTCAGATCCAGTTAGCTGTTAGAGTAATATAATGTAATTACATTCTATACTCACTGTTCAGATCAGCACAATGTTTATAGCCTACTGTATGCAGTTAGTATAGAATGTTACATTCACTGACTGCATATTTATACTGTGTAATAGATTTTATTGATTGTTGCAAAGATTTTAAGTCAATGATTCAACAGGAAATCCATGGTAATATTCAACGATTTCAACCTAATGAATTAGATTGTTGTATGACAAAATTGAAATCCCGACAACGTAAATAATTCAGTGAAGTTAACTGTACAAGGTTACTTTTTCTCGTATTTTATTGAGTGATAATGGGAGATGATTTCTGATTCCATATTGGATTCAACCTTTTGAAGTTTGAAACTTTCAAAGCTGGAATTTTTTTTTAAACTAGAACTTTTAGGGCCGGTTTCCGAGCTCAGGATTTAGCTAAGTCCCAGACTCTAAACAGCAATAGTCAGAAAATTGGCTTTCCAAAAGGTCAGCTTTTATAATAGAAGTCTTAGTTTTTATTTTCTCATTTCTATAATTGGAAACGTTTTTCCTTGACGGAATTAGACATTCCTGAATAATTCAAAATAGCTGAAACTTTACACTATTTTCTCTTTATTTTATTTTGTGTTCAATTTTCTAGTTTTTCGAGATTTAATTCAAACGTGACTATGACAATGACTGCGACTACGCCCCGTCTTGGAAAACCAAATTTCTGACTCCAGCTGTTTAAAGTCTTAGACTCAGCTAAATCCCGAGCTCGGAAACCGGCCCCTAATGTTTTAAAATGTTCATGTTTGAACTTTTCAAGAGTGTTTAAAAGCTTCTAAAAACCTTTACCTGTGAGGCAGAAGTATTATTATCTTAGTAGGTACATTTTTACTAAACATAACTTTATGATAATGTAAAAGCTATATTAAAAAGTGCTGTAACTCCCTTGTTTTTGGGTATTTTCGAAAATGGGACTTACGCTTTAAAAAATTTGGGGTCGCTGAATCCAAATCCGAATACTTTGAGAAAAGTAATGAGTCATACTCTGAGCAAACGCGTCTGAAATTTGAGATCCCCTTGTGAAAGCCTTCGAGCTGCGAAATATGAAATGATCTGAAATATGATCTTCAGGAGACGGGATTCTGCCGTGTGAAACTAGCCTAAGAAAAACACGACGGCCTTGTTCACTCCCCCCACCATGACTTCTCAGTAGCTTGACCCTAACATTTACATGATCCTAGAAAGTAGTCTACACCTATGTTCACAGAATAATTCAGAATAATGTATCCTATTTGAAAGAGTGGATGCATGCAAAAAAAAACAACTTTCAAAGATCCATGTTCATCAAGCCTTCTGTTAACTGCAAGAGATATTCTGTATCTTTGTGAGTATCTTTGGGAGGCTCCTTTTCCTTTTATATTATCTTTGAAATGCAACATTTTGAAAAACTTCGTATATATGTCGACGCGCAATTTAAAAAGGAACATAACTGTTAAATTTCATGGAAATATATTGCCGTATATCGCTGTGAATGCGCAACATATAAACATAAAGAGAAATGCACAGCCGTCGACATGAATCTTAGACCTCACTTCGCTCGGTCAATTATATACAGTGATGTCGGAGTAATGAGGGATTCCTTCTCTTTTCATATTATCCTTAAAATGCAAAATTTGAAAAAAACCTTGTGTATTAATACATCGACGCGCAGTTGAAAAAGGAGTATTCCTGCCAAATCTCATATGATTCTATCAACGCGTTTGGCCGTAATCGCGTTACATACAGACAGACAAAAGCCAATCGAGTTGAAACATAGACCTCACTACGTTTGGTCAATGAATAGCGCATTAGCATTTTTCTCATGTTATCTCAATCAGTGTCGTCGGTATGCTCTTCAGCCTACCCGCAAGTGGCACTAGATTATACCTGGTTCCAGACAATTAATGCATTATCAATGATTCTCAAATGACATAATTGGAAATGATAGTCTATCATATCCAATCTCTTCTTGGAACCAATCCTTTAATTGAGAAACAGACTCTATTCTGGCCTGGATTGAATCAAGGGTTTGAAATGCCAAGTAATAAACCTAAACTGCCTGACAGGTATTTAATATATAATACAATATTCCACTTACAGTTTTCCTACCAATTCTACTACTGATCATTTAACATTCAAATAAACATTCCAGGTATGGATATAGGCTAATTAGTACTGGGATTCGAGAAAGTACACGTTTCACAGTGCCTCCCAACTGTAAATTCCGATGTGGTCCTCGACATTATTGCTTGTAGGTGAGGGAGTACATAGAAACATTTTTTTGGGAACCCCTGGTCTACATTGCGTTTTCGCTATTTGTATTTATTTAAAAAAATAGAGATTCCGGAACTGCTATACCATGAGCTTCCTGATAGTGATAGAGTACCGTACTCCATTTTATGTTGCATTGTTGAGAAACTTTCAGCTACCCAAATTAGATTATTTAATAATATGAACTGGAAGGACTCACTACTCACACAACTCTGATTCCTCATTCTTTATCTTATCCAAGATACCCTATCCTATCAACCCTCCCTATCTGAGAAGTACACCTTTTCCAACTGTATTTGAGAAAGTATTAATTGAGAATAGTCATTAGTATTTGAGAAAACGTCAGATGTAAATGAGAATAGTCAATTGCATTTGAGAAGTCATCACTTGTAGTTGAGAATAGTGAATTTTATCTGAGAAAGTATCATTTTAACTTGAGAACAATAATTGAATAGAATAGAACAGAACTTTATTTGCACTTCTTTCAACATTACAGAAAATGAAAATAATACCTCCAATTCAATTCAAACTCAACTAAATTTCACAAATAAATTGAACAAGCATTCTTTTCATCATAAATAAAAGTTCTTTAGGCTTAGCCGAGGCCGTCAGCCGAGTAGATAGATTTCTTTATTATACATTATACCAATATTGAATAATTATTATTGTTCTTGTGATTACATAATTCACTCAATAATTATTTCTCCCTATCATTCCTATCCAATTCCTCCTTCTTCTCATACCTAACTAATTTCTCGTAATTATTATAACTAAACATTGTAACTCAACTTTTAAAAAGCAATTCACACTCTTAAATTCACCCTCTTAAGGGACCTTGTATGCGTCAATGTGGCTGGACTTATAAAATATACAAACAACATAATTATTAACTTCACGAACAAAAAACCAAACAACAACTCGCAGGTATCTGTACTCATTCACTGTTTCAATAACTTCATTTCCATAGTACCACTTCTCTCTTTCTCCCAATCGTCCTCCTCTTCTGAAAACTACAATCTTGGATTTAGCCATGTTCACTGTGAGATTCCACCTTATGCAATATCCCTTTAACTTATTTATCATTGACTGCAGATGTCGAGGATTCTCAGACAACAATACCACGTCATCACAATATAACAGCGAATTTATCAGCCTCTGCCCAACATAATATACCTCCACCAATAACATCACTCAAATCATTCAAAAATAGTGTGAATAGCAACGGGGAGAATACGCATCCCTGTTTTAATCCTTTTCTGGTTTCAAAGTATTCTGTTAAGTTACCCTCCACGCCATGCCATACAGGAGACTTCGTATTTCTATATAGACTCCTCAACATCGCAATAAATTTAGTCGACACTCCCAATTCACTCAGTTTAAAAAATAAAGCCTCTCTGTCCACACTATCGTAGCCCAAAAAGAAACAGTACAACTTCTTTGTAGGTCTATTCAACGTTTTCATTACTATATTGAATAGAACAAAAATATTATCAGTAGCCGAATAACCTCTCCGAAAGCCACACTGATTCTCTTTAATAATCTTTTCTCTTTCCTCCCACAACTGCAACCTTCTCAGTAAAATAAATGAAAATACTTTAGCGACAGCATTTATAAAAGATATGGCTCTATAATTATTCACTTCATTAGTATCACCTTTTTTATGCAATGGAAATATAATTGAACGTGGAAACCCTGTTGGTATCTGTCCACCTCTGACGATGGCATTGGAAAAAATCAAAATAATCTCTTTGTAATTTTTGACGCATTCTTGTAAAACTCAGCAGGAGCTCTGTTATCACCTGGAGCCTTATTGTTGCGCATTGTCTTGAAGGCACTTTCCAATTCATTCATATCAATGTCTTTGTCAAGAGTTTGATCTTCAACATTCCTCGCCGCATAATATGTGACTACCCCGCAAACTGATCCAAACACTCGTCTGAAGTGTTCAACCCAATCCTCAGCACTCACAGTTCCCGAAATCTTGAACTCTCTACACTTGAATTTCTTTATCAGAGCCCACAAATCACTGGAATCCTTGACTCTTCTGAATTGTTCTTTTATATCGCTGTAATACGCTTGCCTTTTACTCTTACATAGCAGTTTGTATTCCTTTACTACCTTCATATAATTTTCTCTCACCTGCTCCGAATTTGATTTTCTAAACACATTCAATAGGCTGAACACTCGCTTTCTCATAACCGCACACTCTTTGTCGAACCACTTTTCTCTCCATCCTTCTCTCTTTCTATCAGGTTGGGGCACATAATTTGCAGCTCTATATACAAGATTATTTAATACTTCATAAGTCTCTCCACTACTCTCGGGAAGACTATTTATTTCTCTACAAGCATTGGTGAGTTTAGATATATATTCATTCTTCCTCGCTTCCTTCCATTTTAACTTCGGTAAGAGTGGTAAAATTGTGCTCTCTCTTTCTAGAGTATCAACCGTGATTAGTGTAGCTTCAATTGGGAAATGATCAGATAAAAATTCTGGCACAATAGAAAATTTTCCAACTATTTGCGCTAATTCGACAGCCATGCAACATAGATCTATTACGGAAGCCCCTCTGCCTATAAAAGTAAAGTCTCCCCACCTATCTCCACTTATCCTTCTATTCATAATGATGAAATTAAAAACCTCACAGAACTCCAATATTTTCTTACCTTTCATATTAATCACCTCATCCTTTGACTCTTGCTTATTACTCAGTGCATTTCCCAATTCTATTACATCTGTTAATTCCGACATGTCCTGTCCATTTCCTATTCTACCGTTAAAATCTCCAATTAAAATCATATTATTTCTATTATGCTCTTGCACTATCATAAACTCCCATAATGTATTGAATTCTCTCTCCCATTCCATGTCTCCTCCACCACTCAGGTAAATTGGAACTATATAATATTCATCCCGTTGTCCTGCATTCATGTGAATAACTTTCCTCTCAAGCGCATCGATTACCTTACAAAAACTCTCTATTCTTTTACTAATTTCTATTAACTTTCCTCCCTTTGCTCTACCTCAGTTTGATTCTCCAACTGCGAATTCCCAGTATAAATTGTAATCTGGAAAACAGTTTTCAAAATACAATTGCTTTCCTCTTTCAACAAACGTCTCCAATAGTACAAAAACATCATAATTACAAATAAAATTATATACTTGAACAATCTTACCACTTAATCCAGCCACATTGTACGCTACTATACTCAACTGTCCCTTCTCACACGGACTGACGGCGTTATCTCAGCGGTTGCGGTCTTCGTCCTCGCCGCCTCGCTCCTCCTCATCACACATGCTCCCGCTCACGGCCCGCATCACACTCTCATCGAACATGCTCCCGATCTTCTGCAGCCCATCCTCTCCCTCCGAGACCAGTCCATTCTCCTCATCCAGCGTGAAAACCCGACTATTCATGATTAAACGATCCACTTCAACCGATACTCTCCGCTCACTCCCGGAACTTGTTTCTTCAACTCGCCAAGCACCCGGAAAAGCTTTGATCGTCGTTTTCTTGTGTCGAAAGCAAAGTCTTTATGAATCACAAACTGTGTACCCTTCAGCTTCCTACTGTTTCTCGTGATGAAATGGATGTCCTGATCGTCCGGAAAATGCGCAATGATTGGCCCGTTATCTATTTTCTTGCCCAATGCATGTGCTCGATTAACCCAGGTACCAGCTCGTGCCCCCAAATGACTCACACAAAAGTCTTTGACAGTTCTCACGTAATCCACTGTTGCACATTCATATTTCAGCCCGGGAAAAATTATATTGTTCCTTCTCGATCTATTTTCAAAATTTTCCATCTTCCTGATTATGAGATTATTCTGAATTTTTTGAGCAACAATTTGATTTCTTAACTGTTAATTTTCGACAGAGAGTTTATTCACTTCTTCAATTAGACCATTTAAATCCACCTTTGTAGCTAGCAGCGCGAGTTTTTCATCCATAGCCTTACTAAACCGCTTTTCAAAACGGTCAAATAGTGATTCAATAAAGTCTGAGTTCACATTACCGGAAGCTTTAACACTTGGGTCTGGAGCACGCTTTTTCTGTTCCATCTCTTCGAGCTCAGGCGAACTTTTAGCACGAGGACTCTTCTTAGCACTATCGTCCGGTGAAAAGTATTGTTAGATACTGTTCTTATTCATTCAGCTTCGAATATTTCGATTCACTTGAGAACAATTTCACAAATAAAAAACAAATTGATAATTCAATTTATTACGAAAGAACTTTTAGCTCTAGGTCTCTTTTTAGCACTACCGTCTGGTGGATACTGTTTTTATTAATTTAAACTTTGAATATTTCGATTCACTTGAAAACAATTTCACAAATAAATAACAAATTGATAATTCAATTTATTACGAAAGAACGTTTTAGGTTAAACATGCACTAAATGAACCGATTAAGCACGACCCGTCCGGAAACTTGAGATAAGAGAGCAAAACAATTCTGCGACCGCTCCGTTCAACAGCTCACTATCAACTTCTAATTTGAGAACATACGATTTGAAATCGAAAAGTTGTCAGTTGTAATTGGGGAATGATTTAAAAAAACCAATACTTTTATTTTCCATAACTGTACTCATAAAAAATAATATGATAATATATTTTATATTCAAATGAAACGTTTAGTTTTTAAATAAAAAAATATTTTTGAGCCCCAAAATCCATTGGAGAGTTACCGAATTGCTTGATCAAGAGATTCAATTGATTGATGATAAAGTTCAATTGCGCCGTGAACATAGAGAATTTGATCTTCATCAAGTTCAAATGTTTGGAGACAAAAGTCGTGTTGCCAATACATACATAGAAATGATTCTCATTAATCATTCGTGAACAGTACAGGGGAAATAATTGAGGAGTTGGGTGGAAAAACGACCTGAGTCAAAAAATCAAGTTTTGTGTAAATTGAGTTTGAAATATTTAGTACACATCTTCATTATTTCATCAGAATGCAATATTCTTGCAAGTATTTGAACTTTATTGATCTTTTTATACTATTTTCAATGCTATTATTCATAATTAGCCAGTAATCCAAGGCTAACTGATAATAATTGATATAAGGTGTGTTGTCTCAGGTCGTTTGTCCATAACCCTGGTTGTTACATGTTCAGAGGTTCAATAAAATGATGAAAAACCCGTATCAAGAGTAGTGATAATGATAATATATTGCTCATGATATTGGATAATTAATAAGTAGGTAATAAAGATCTAAAAAATGTCATTTAGAAGTGAACAATTGAAGATGATATTTTCTTCTTGAACACGTTTCTTCCCATAATCAAGACTCTGGAATGTTACATGGTACTGTTCTGATTTTCGGGAAATTCATACACCCAATGCTTTCAGCATCGGATTCTTCTTCAGGAGCGTCTTCTTCATTATTTCATCATCTAGAGGATAATTGGTTCCCTTGGATGTATTAATGATCTTCTTATACCATTCATTTGGTAGAGAGTTAGTTGGGAGGATATTTTTAATATTCTTTCCGAAGAATGGACATTGATATGTCCAAAGCTCCGCCAATTTATGTAGATGCATTACAATATAATCTTGTATAGTTATTCCAAATTGCTTTTTCCATATCATATACAGTTCAATAATTATTTTCTTAGTCTATATTATGTAAATTCATCTATAATTTTGCTGTATTGTAAGCTATTGTATATGAGTGTATAAGCCAGTATATACTGTAATCTACATAAGTACAAGTAATCTACAAAGTACTCAATCAATCAATCAATCAATCAGCTTCTTCTTTTGTAAGAAAACAAAATAAGGATTTCACTGACTGCTGGCTCACAGCTTGTCAGCTGAATAATTTCAGGTTTGCCACACAAACAAAAAATTCTCACAACTCAATCATTTTTCAAGATACAACAACATTTTATGTACCAATCTGTTCAGAATGTAATGGCGGATAGAATGAAGCGTGTTGCGGAAAAACGATTTCTCAAATACAATCCACTACTCTCAATTACATGTGTGATGACTTCCTAAATACAATTGACTATTCTCATTTAGGCTACATCTAACATTCTCTCAATTACAAGTGACTATTCTCAAATACAATTGATACTTTCTCAAATTAACTTTTTACTTTCTCAAATAAAATTGGAAAAGGTGTTGTGACTACTTTTTTTTTTGAGCAGGGTATGATTACTAAATCTTTTCTCCGGAACAACGTCTTTTCACAAAAAGTGAGCATGCCGTACACAAGTAAAATATTTAATCCAAGGCTTACAAGAGAGTTTTTGCAAGGATTGACAGACACAGAAGAATATGTCAATATGGAGAGAAACTAAGAGACAAATTTCATTTTATCATAGGCTATCCTGATCTTGAGATACAATGTTAGGTTAGCAAAGTTTGAGGCATCCGCTTCTCTAAAACAGTAAGTGAATTCTCAGTGAAGTATAAACTTACTGACGTGCTATTCTTGAATCTTAACAAGCCTCCCATTCGCATCATTCTAGCAATAACCCAAATTCAATGCGGAAAATTCTCGGGAAATTGTGTTACCAAGTCACCATTGATTGTGATGAACCTAATTTGGCGTTGAATTGTAGAGGATTTTATTCTCTTGGAAACAGTTCTGGATTTTTTCACTATGAAAGGTTTTTGAGTTATATGGAGAAAAAAACAGGTATTTTTAACACTGTAAGGTTAGCAGAGGGTATTTTTTTGTGAAGAATCATTTTCAGACTATTTGTACCAAATAACTAAAAAATCAGTACCACAATACATTCTGGCAGCATGTTTCCTCGCTCCCTTCTCATGTCTCAAGTGAATGAACAGAAAAATAAACTATGAATTCGCTAAGCTGTGACTCAGTGAGTCTGAACGAAAAAGGAGATAAGTTGCTGATTCATAAATTCACGGCAAGCCCCATAGCAAACCAGTTACTTCGAACAGTGAAGGAGACAATGGAGATATGCAGGGATATGCAAGTACCCCGCATTGTATGCTCAATCCGTAAATGAGTTTTGTGTAAGTGTGTATTAGCGATCGTAGCACAACGTGGTGGCAATTTTGGAAACTGGAGTGTATCCCAATTAGGTGGAGTACTAACAAAATGGGGAGATTTTTTTTTATTACGTTTTTACATGGTTTTAAGCATGTAGAAGTGATTTTTACTAAAATTGAGCAGTGACACTACGGGGTCTCCCCTTAGTGTACACACCTCCCCTTAATGTGCTGTGTATACTTGATTGTCTCCCCGTATTATACCTTGTTCCAACACACACACACACACACACACACACACACACATACTGGAACAAGGTAACAAACGGGGAGGTGAGAAATGAACATACATTGCAGGGAGGCTGATTTACACACATTTACACACATGTTGGAGACTTAATTTTTGTTTTAGAAAGTATATTAATATGTGTTCAATACAGTTGTAACTTTTTTTTCTGTTAACTTGAAAAAAAAAATTACGCATTAAACCTACAAAAAGGGGAGAAATGTGTGTACACTTTCACTGAACAAACCGAGGAGAAATGTGTGTACACTTCCACTGCACAAAGCGGGGAGAAATGGTGTGTACACTTCAAACCCACATTCCGGGGAGGAATTGTGTGTTTAGTTTAACTTACAAAGCGGGGACAAAACCGGTTCTTAACACAAGTTCTGGCTGCAACACTTATTTCGATATTTACTATTCTATTTGATCATAGAATACAATATCGTATGGGTCTTCGAAAGCCAGTTACATGCACGTCGATTTTTGTACGATTGTTTTTTGCCATCCTTATGAATTCGAATAAGTGCAACTTGTCAAACATCATCTGTTTGATCTAATAGAATTTTATAAGGACGGTAAAAAATCGATGTGTATGTAACTGGCTTTTACTAAACAGGCTTCACAAATTACAATACGATAATAGGATAGTTGATACAATACATGGTTTTAATTCAGATTCATTCATTGATAGAAATAAAAGGAGATTCCGGTGTCGATAGCATCGAAGTCGCCAGGCTGGTCTGGATCATTTATGAATTTCTCAGTATGCAGTATCCACTCAGCAGCTCTTATACAAACACAAACATTAGTTTCGTTTTACTTGGAATAGTAAGACATTATTTCATTATGTCCATTATTACAATAGATCAATTCAGATCCAGTAAGCTGTTAGATCCAGTTAAGCAGTAAGAGTAATATAATGTAATTACATTCTATACTCACTGTTCAGATCAGCACAATGTTTATAGCCTACTGTATGCAGTGAGTATAGAATGTTACATTCTATACTCACTGACTGCATATTTATACTGTGTAATAGATTTTATTGATTGTTGCAAAGATTTTAAGTCAATGATTCAACAGGAAATCCATGGTAATATTCAACGATTTCAACCTAATGAATTAATTAGATTGTTGTATGACAAAATTGAAATCCCGACAACGTAAATAATTCAGTGAAGTTAACTGTACAAGGTTACTTTTTCTCGTATTTTATTGAGTGATAATGGGAGATTATTTCTGATTCCATATTTGGATTCAACCTTTTGAAGTTTGAAACTTTCAAAGCTGGAATTTTTTTTTTAAACTAGAACTTTTAGGGCCGGTTTCCGAGCTCAGGATTTAGCTAAGTCCCAGACTCTAAACATCAATAGTCAGAAAATTGGCTTTCCAAAAGGTCAGCTTTTATAATAGAAGTCTTAGTTTTTATTTTCTCATTTCTATAATTGGAAACGTTTTTCCTTGACGGAATTAGACATTCCTGAATAATTCAAAATAGCTGAAACTTTACACTATTTTCTCTTTATTTTATTTTGTGTTCAATTTTCTAGTTTTTCGAGATTTAATTCAAACGTGACTATGACAATGATTGCGACTACGCCCCGTCTTGGAAAACCAAATTTCTGACTCCAGCTGTTTAAAGTCTTGGACTCAGCTGAATCCCGAGCTCGGAAACCGGCCCCTAATGTTTTAAAATGTTCATGTTTGAACTTTTCAAGAGTGTTTAAAAGCTTCTAAAAACCTTTACCTGTGAGGCAGAAGTATTATTATCTTAGTAGGTACATTTTTACTAAACATAACTTTATGATAATGTAAAAGCTATATTAAAAACTGCTGTAACTCCCTTGTTTTTGGGTATTTTCGAAAATGGGACTTACTCTTTAAAAAATTTGGGGTCGCTGAATCCAAATCCGAATACTTTGAGAAAAGTAATGAGTCATACTCTGAGCAAACGCGTCTGAAATTTGAGATCCCCTTGTGAAAGCCTTCGAGCTGCGAAATATGAAATGATCTGAAATATGATCTTCAGGAGATGGGATTCTGCCGTGTGAAACTAGCCTAAGAAAAACACGACGGCCTTGTTCACTCCCCCCACCATGACTTCTCAGTAGCTTGACCCTAACATTTACATGATCCTAGAAAGTAGTCTACACCTATGTTCACAGAATAATTCAGAATAATGTATCCTATTTGAAAGAGTGGATGCATGCAAAAAAAACAACTTTCAAAGATCCATGTTCATCAAGCCTTCTGTTAACTGCAAGAGATATTCTGTATCTTTGTGAGTATCTTTGGGAGGCTCCTTTTCCTTTTATATTATCTTTGAAATGCAACATTTTGAAAAACTTCGTATATATGTCGACGCGCAATTTAAAAAGGAACATACCTGTTAAATTTCATGGAAATATATTGCCGTATATCGCTGTGAATGCGCAACATATAAACATAAAGAGAAATGCACAGCCGTCGACATGAATCTTAGACCTCACTTCGCTCGGTCAATTATATACAGTGATGTCGGAGTAATGAGGGATTCCTTCTCTTTTCATATTATCCTTAAAATGCAAAATTTGAAAAAAACCTTGTGTATTAATACATCGACGCGCAGTTGAAAAAGGAATATTTCTGCCAAATCTCATAGAATTCTATCAACGCGTTACATACATACATACAGACAGACAGACAGACAAAAGAAAATCCGAGTTAAAACATAGACCTCACTACAATAACTAAATTATTGTGATGCGAAACTGTTGTAAATATTATTCACATAAAAATTAAAAATAATTTTACATCTGCGTAGATTCTGTGAAACTGTGACCGCTCTCTTCTCTCTAGCCACTTACTTTTAACTTTAGCTTTTATCTTCTCCATTACCCTCTCCCACGTTGCTTCCCACCCCCTCCTGAAATTTGCTGCTTGCCAGTTGTCCGCTGTTATCGGCAATTCAATATCAAACTCACTTAATATCCGTCTCCATTCAGAATACCAACCACACTTTTATCTTAAACAATGCCTTGCGATCAATGTTCGATATCGGTCGCCAGGTATCTCAAAAGAATTCAATACATATTTTATATGAACGCTCAAAGTTTACAACCACAAAATTTCCTTTCCTGTCACTAAGTATACTATATAATTTGGCGTATTACACGGTAGTCCAAATATTTTCTTGACAAACAACCTCAGAAATTTTTCTAGTTCTTCTCTCTCCGCATATCCCCATACCTGCGCCGCATATGTTACAGCTGCTTTACTTATCGAATCAAAAATTCCTCATTTCATTGACAGAGGTGCTTCATCATTCAAAATGAGTCTTCGCCATACACTATTAATCCCAAATCTGGCAGCTGTTATCTTACATTTAAAATGTGCGGTTAGGGCAAGTCTTGATGAAAAAACAACTCGCAGGTATCTGTACTCATTCACTGTTTCAATAACTTCATTTCCATAGTACCACTTCTCTCTTTCTCCCAATCGTCCTCTTCTTCTGAAAACTACAATCTTGGATTTAGCCATGTTCACTGTGAGATTCCACCTTATGCAATATCCCTTTAACTTATTTATCATTGACTGCAGATGTCGAGGATTCTCAGACAACAATACCACGTCATCAGAATATAACAGCGAATTTATCAGCCTCTGCCCAACATAATATACCTCCACCAATAACATCACTCAAATCATTCAAAAATAGTGTGAATAGCAACGGGGAGAATACGCATCCCTGTTTTAATCCATTTCTGGTTTCAAAGTATTCTGTTAAGTTACCCTCCACGCCATGCCATACAGGAGACTTCGTATTTCTATATAGACTCCTCAACATCGCAATAAATTTAGTCGACACTCCCAATTCACTCAGTTTAAAAAATAAAGCCTCTCTGTCCACACTATCGTAGCCCAAAAAGAAACAGTACAACTTCTTTGTAGGTCTATTCAACGTTTTCATTGCTATATTAAATAGAACAAAAATATTATCAGTAGCCGAATAAACTCTCTGAAAGCCACACTGATTCTCTTTAATAATCTTTTCTCTTTCCTCCCACAACTGCAACCTTCTCAGTAAAATAAATGAAAATACTTTAGCGACAGCATTTATAAAAGATATGGCTCTATAATTATTCACTTCATTAGTATCACCTTTTTTATGCAATGGAAATATAATTGAACGTGGAAACCCTGTTGGTATCTGTCCACCTCTGACGATGGCATTGGAAAAAGTCAAAATAATCTCTTTGTAATTTTTTGACGCATTCTTGTAAAACTCAGCAGGAACTCTGTTATCACCTGGAGCCTTATTGTTGCGCATTGTCTTGAAGGCACTTTCCAATTCATTCATATCTATGTCTTTATCTTCAACATTCCTCGCCGCATAATATGTGACTACCCCGCAAACTGATCCAAACACTCGTCTGAAGTGTTCAACCCAATCCTCAGCACTCACAGTTCCCGAAATCTTGAACTCTCTACACTTGAATTTCTTTATCAGAGCCCACAAATCACTGGAATCCTTGACTCTTCTGAATTGTTCTTTTATATCGCTGTAATACGCTTGCCTTTTACTCTTACATAGCAGTTTGTATTCCTTTACTACCGTCATATAATTTTCTCTCACCTGCTCCGAATTTGATTTTCTAAACACATTCAATAGGCTGAACACTCGCTTTCTCATAACCGCACACTCTTTGTCGAACAACTTTTCTCTCCATCCTTCTCTCTTTCTATCAGGTTGGGGCACATAATTTGCAGCTCTATATACAAGATTATTTAATACTTCATAAGTCTCCTCACTACTCTCGGGAAGACCATTTATTTCTCTACAAGCATTGGTGAGTTTAGATATATATTCATTCTTCCTCGCTTCCTTCCATTTCAACTTCGGTAAGAGTGGTAAAATTGTGCTCTCTCTTTCTAGAGTATCAACCGTGATTAGCGTAGCTTCAATTGGGAAATGATCAGATAAAAATTCTGGCACAATAGAAAATTTTCCAACTATTTGCGCTAATTCGACAGCCATGCAACATAGATCTATTACGGAAGCCCCTCTGCCTATAAAAGTAAAGTCTCCCCACCTATTTCCACTTATCCTTCTATTCATAATGATGAAATTAAAAACCTCACAGAACTCCAATATTTTCTTACCTTTCATATTAATCACCTCATCCTTTGACTCTTGCTTATTACTCAGTGCATTTCCCAATTCTATTACATCTGTTAATTCCGACATGTCCTGTCCATTTCCTATTCTACCGTTAAAATCTCCAATTAAAATCATATTATTTCTATTATGCTCTTGCACTATCATAAACTCCCATAATGTATTGAATTCTCTCTCCCATTCCATGTCTCCTCCACCACTCAGGTAAATTGGAACTATATAATATTCATCCCGTTGTCCTGCATTCATGTGAATAACTTTCCTCTCAAGCGCATCGATTACCTTACAAAAACTCTCTATTCTTTTACTAATTTCTATTAACTTTCCTCCCTTTGCTCTACCTCAGTTTGATTCTCCAACTGCGAATTCCCAGTATAAATTGTAATCTGGAAAACAGTTTTCAAAATACAATTGCTTTCCTCTTTCAACAAACGTCTCCAATAGTACAAAAACATCATAATTACAAATAAAATTATATACTTGAACAATCTTACCACTTAATCCAGCCACATTGTACGCTACTATACTCAACTGTCCCTTCTCACACGGACTGACGGCGTTATCTCAGCGGTTGCGGTCTTCGTCCTCGCCGCCTCGCTCCTCCTCATCACACATGCTCCCGCTCACGGCCCGCATCACACTCTCATCGAACATGCTCCCGATCTTCTGCAGTCCATCCTCTCCCTCCGAGACCAGTCCATTCTCCTCATCCAGCGTGAAAACCCGACTATTCACGATTAAACGATCCACTTCAACCGATACTCTCCTCTCACTCCCGGAACTTGTTTCTTCAACTCGCCAAGCACCCGGAAAAGCTTTGATCGTCGTTTTCTTGTGTCGAAAGCAAAGTCTTTATGAATCACAAACTGTGTACCCTTCAGTTCCTACTGTTTCTCGTGATGAAATGGATGTCCTGATCGTCCGGAAAATGCGCAATGATTGGCCCGTTATCTATTTTCTTGCCCAATGCATGTGCTCGATTAACCCAGGTACCTGCTCGTGCCCCCAAATGAGTCACACAAAAGTATTTGACAGTTCTCACGTAATCCACTGTTGCACATTCATATTTCAGCCCGCGGAAAATTATATTGTTCCTTCTCGATCTATTTTCAAAATTTTCCATCTTCCTGATTATGAGATTATTCTGAATTTTTTGAGCAACAATTTGATTTCTTAACTGTTAATTCTCTACAGAGAGTTTATTCACTTTTTCAATTAGACCATTTAAATCCACCTTTGTAGCTAGCAGCGCGAGTTTTTCATCCATAGCCTTACTAAACCGCTTTTCAAAACGGTCAAATAGTGATTCAATAAAGTCTGAGTTCACATTACCGGAAGCTTTAACACTTGGGTCTGAAGCACGCTTTTTCTGTTCCATCTCTTCGAGCTCAGGCGAACTTTTAGCACGAGGACTCTTCTTAGCACTATCGTCCGGTGAAAAGTATTGTTAGATACTGTTCTTATTCATTCAGCTTCGAATATTTCGATTCACTTGAGAACAATTTCACAAATAAAAAACAATTGATAATTCAATTTATTACGAAAGAACTTTTAGCTCTAGGTCTCTTTTTAGCACTACCGTCTGGTGGATACTGTTTTTATTAATTTAAACTTTGAATATTTCGATTCACTTGAAAACAATTTCACAAATAAATAACAAATTTATAATTCAATTTATTACGAAAGAACGTTTTAGGTTAAACATGCACTAAATGAACCGATTAAGCACGACCCGTCCGGAAACTTGAGATAAGAGAGCAAAACAATTCTGCGACCGCTCCGTTCAACAGCTCACTATCAACTTCTAATTTGAGAACATACGATTTGAAATCGAAAAGTTGTCAGTTGTAATTGGGGAATGATTTAAAAAAACCAATACTTTTATTTTCCATAACTGTACTCATAAAAAATAATATGATAATATATTTTATATTCAAATGAAACGTTTAGTTTTTAAATAAAAAAATATTTTTGAGCCCCAAAATCCATTGGAGAGTTACCGAATTGCTTGATCAAGAGATTCAATTGATTGATGATAAAGTTCAATTGCGCCGTGAACATAGAGAATTTGATCTTCATCAAGTTCAAATGTTTGGAGACAAAAGTCGTGTTGCCAATACATACATAGAAATGATTCTCATTAATCATTCGTGAACAGTACAGGGGAAATAATTTTCACAATTGAAAATAATAATTTCACACATACAAAGCCTATGGAATACTGTGTACGTAGTACAGTATCCTTTCCTGCTCAAATCAAACCTGTACTG